>NC_140006.1:39990485-40190485 GCF_964263955.1 Coregonus lavaretus
CTGTGATGTGTGATTGTCCCAGATCCCAGTGGTCGGTTATCCAGCGCTTGAACCGGAAACGGAGAGGAGAGCGGGTATGATGTTATGTTCAGGAAGGAGGCAAGGGCCTGGTCAATAAAATTCCCTGCGGCACCGGAGTCCACTAGAGCTGTAGAAACAATACATGAGGGACAGCCAGCTAGTGAAATCGGTACTAAAAAGGGTTTGATGGAGAGTGATGATGATGGAATACTCACACCTACCCCAGGAGACGGATGATCACAGGGCTAGTGGCTCTAGTGGACACCATTGAAGCTGGTGCCCCCCTTGACCACAATAGCGACAGAGCCCCAGCTGTCTCCGATGGCGTCGCTCAGCCGACGGGAGGCGTGTGGCCTCTACCTCCATGGGTTCAGACTGACTCAGATCGGTCAACGAAGGAGAGAGAGAGGCGATGGGAGTGCCAACGCTCCCGAAGGAGGTTATCCCAAAATAAAATAGTATTTGTCACATGCGCCGAATACAACAGGTGTAGACCTTACTGTGAAATGCTCACTTACAAGCCCTTAACCAACAATGCAATTCAAGAAATAGAGTTTAAAAAATATTTATAAAAAGTAACACAATAAAATAACAATAACGAGGCTATATACAGGGAGTAACGGTACCGAGTCAATGTGCGGGGGTACAGGTTAGTCGAGGTAATTTGTACATGTATGTAGGGGTAAAGTGACAGATGGCCATCGCAAGATTGTGTGTCCAATGAGAGGGTGTCGTCTCGGCATGCCAACTCCATCTGGACCTCCTCGCGCAATCCTCTTCTGAATAAGGTGTGGCGCGTCGGCTCATTCCATCCACTGGATGCTGCCACTGTACGGAAGGTGAGGGCGTTCTGGTCCTCCTGCCGTAGTTGGAGTAGGCGCTCACCCCCCTCTCTGCCCTCCTTTGGATGATCGAAGACTCCTCTGAACAGAGCCATGAACCTCCCATAGGAACCCAGCTCTTCCTCTCCTCTCTCCCAGATGGCCATAGCCCACTCCAACGCCCGCCCGGGCAACCTTGTGGTGGGAAAAATAGAGGGAGCACTGGATGGGGAAGCAACGGCCTTTGGATGGAGTCCCATCCTATTTGTCCGGAAGGTACAAACGGGCATTGCTGACCTGGGCAGACTGCTGAATGCTCACTGGGTCGACTCATGGTAGAAGATCCTCCGCTCGTTGGGGGTGACGTCCTTTGAGGAAGATCTAGACGTTGAAGAACGCAGAGGACCTCATCCATAGCCGTCCCCAGTTGCGCCAGCTGGTCGTGGTGTTGGCGAAGTAGGTCCCCCTGTTTGCCGACAATCTGGGAGATGTATCGGTTGGCTGCTACTTCCATTATGTGAGGTAGTATTCTGTAATGGAGATGCAGGGAGTCAGGAAGCAGGTGCAGTCAGTGAGCTTAATAGTAACAAACATGGCGTGAATACAAAAGCAGGAGTAGCTTCTAAACATGAAAACAGGAAACAATACTACCTAATGGGTGATACAACAGAGTGCTAGATAAAGGGGAAGTAATCAGGGAGTGTTGAAGTCCAGGTGTGCCTCATGATGGGGCACAGGTGTGCATAATGATGGTTGCCAGGTGTGCGTAACGATGGGTTGCCAGGACCAGTGGTTAGTAGACCGGCGACGTTGAGTGGGAGTAGACGTGACACATAATGTCAAAGAGAAAAGTGTCAGATTAATACATATTAAATAACTAAAATATAGTCGTTGCAAAAGTGTTCACCAACTTTGTTTAGGCAAGCGTAAATTAGTTCAGGAGTCAAATTTGGCTTGACAATTCACAAAATAAGTTACATGGACTCACTCTGTGTGAAATAATAGGGGTTGACATACACTACCGGTCAAAAGTTTTAGAACACCTACTCATTCAAGGGTTTTTCTTTTCTTTTTTACTATTTTCTACATTGTAGAATAATAGTGAAGACATCAAAACTATGAAATAACATATATGGAATCATGTACAGTCGTGGTCAAAAGTTTTGAGAATGACACAAATATTAATTTTCACAAAGTCTGCTGCCTCAGTTTTTATGATGGCAATTTGCATATACTCCAGAATGTTATGAAGAATGATCAGATGAATTGCAATTAATTGCAAAGTCCCTCTTTGCCATGAAAATGAACTTAATCCCCAAAACACATTTCCACTGCATTTCAGCCCAGCCACAAAAGGACCAGCTGACATCATGTCAGTAATTCTCTCGTTAACACAGGTGAGAGTGTTGACAAGGACAAGGCTGGAGATCACTCTGTCATGCTGATTGAGTTAGAATAACAGACTTTAAGCTTTAAAAGGAGGGTGGTGCTTAAAATCATTGTTCTTCCTCTGTTAACCATGGTTACCTGCAAGGAAACATGTGCCGTCATCATTGCTTTGCACAAAAAGGGCTTCACAGGCAAGGATATTGCTGCTAGTAAGATTGCACCTAAATCAACCATTTATCGGATCATCAAGAACTTCAAGGAGAGAGGTTCAATTGTTGTGAAGAAGGCTTCAGGGCGCCCAAGAAAGTCCAGCAAGTGCCAGGACCGTCTCCTAAAGTTGATTCAGCTGTGGGATCGGGGCACCATCAGTGCAGAGCTTGCTCAGAAATGGCAGTAGGCAGGTGTGAGTGCATCTGCACGCACAGTGAGGCGAAGACTTTTGGAGGATGGCCTGGTGTCAAGAAGGCCAGCGAGGAAGCCACTTCTCTCCAGGAAAAACATCAGGGACAGACTGATATTCTGCAAAAGGTACAGGGATTGGACTGCTGAGGACTGGGGTAAAGTCATTTTCTCTGATGAATCCCTTTTCCGGTTGTTTGGGGCATTCAGAAAAAAGCTTGTCCGGAGAAGACAAGGTGAGCGCTACCATCAGTCCTGTGTCATGCCAACAGTAAAGCATCCTGAGACCATTCATGTGTGCGGTTGCTTCTCAGCCAAGGGAGTGGGCTCACTCACAATGTTGCCTAAGAACACAGCCATGAGTAAAGAATGGTACCAACACATCCTCCGAGAGCAACTTCTCCCAACCATCCAAGAACAGTTTGGTGATGAACAATGCCTTTTCCAGCATGATGGAGCACCTTGCCATAAGGCAAAAGTGATAACTAAGTGGCTCGGGGAACAAAACATCAACATTTTGGGTCCATGGCCAGGAAACTCCCCAGACCTTAATCCCATTGAGAACTTGTGGTCAATCCTCAAGAGGCGGGTGGACAAACAAAAACCCACAAATTCTGACAAACTACAAGCATTGATTATGCAAGAATGGGCTGCCATCGGTCAGGATGTGGCCCAGAAGTTAATTGACAGCATGCCAGGGCGGATTGCAGAGGTCTTGAAAAAGAAGGGTCAGCACTGCAAATATTGACTCTTTGCATAAACTTAATGTAATTGTCAATAAAAGCCTTTGACACTTATGGAATTCTTGTAATTATACTTCAGTATACCATAGTAACATCTGACAAAAATATCTAAAAACACTGAAGCAGCAAACTTTGTGAAGACCAATACTTGTGTCATTCTCAAAACTTTTGACCACGACTGTAGTAACCAAAAAAGTGTTAAACAAATGTGAGATTCTTCAAAGTAGCCACCCTTTCCCTTGATGACAGCTGTGCACATCCTTGGCATTCTCTCAACCAGCTACACCTGGAATGCTTTTTCAACAGTCTTGAAGGAGTTTCCACATATGCTGAGCACTTGTTGGCTGCTTTTTTTGGTTGAGGTCAGGGGGATTGAGGAGGCCACTCCATCACTCTCCTTCTTGGTAAAATAGCCCTTACACAGCCTGGAGGTGTGTTGGGTCATTGTCCTGTTGAAAAACAAATGATAGTCCCACTAAGCCCAAACCAGATGGGATGGCGTATCGCTGCAGAATGCTGTGGTAACCATGCTGGTTAAGTGTGCCTTGAATACTAAATAAATCACAGATAGTGTCACCAGCAAAGCACCCCCACACCATAACACCTTCTCCTCCATGCTTTACGGTGGGAAATACACATGTGGAGATCATCCGTTCACCCACACCGCGTCAACACAGCGGTTGGAACCAGAAATCTCCAATTTGGACTCCAGGCCAAAGAACACATTTCCACTGGTCTAATGTCCATTGCTCGTGTTTCTTGGCCCAAGCAAGTCTCTTCTTATTATTGGTGTCCTTTAGTAGTGGTTTCTTTGCAGCAATTCGACCATGAAGGCCTGATTCACACAGTCTCCTCTGAACAATTGATGTTGAGATGTGTCTGTTACTTGAAGTCTGTGAAGCATTTATTTGGGCTGCAATTTCTGAGGCTGGTAACTCTAATGAACTTATCCTCTGTAGCAGAGATAACTCTGGGTCTTCCATTCCTGTGGCGGTCCTCATGAGAGTCAGTTTCATCATAGCGCTTCATGATTTTTACATTTACATTACATTTTAGTCATTTAGCAGATGCTCTTATCCAGAGCGACTTACAGGAGCAATTAGTGTTAAGTGCCTTGCTCAAGGGTACATCGACAGATTTTTCACCTAGTCGGCTCGGGGATTAGAACCAGCGACCTTTCGGTTACTGGCACAACGCTTTTACCCACTAAGCTACCTGCCGCCCATTTTTGCGACTGCACTTGAAGAAACGTTCAAAGTTCTTCACATTTTCCGTATTGACTGACCTTCATGTCTTAAAGTAATGATGGACGGTCGTTTCTCTTTGCTTATTTGAGATGTTCTTGCCATAATATGGACTTGGTCTTTTACCAAATAGGGCTATCTTCTGTATACATTTTTTTAAATATTTTGTTTCGTTACAGAGAAAATTGGCTGTCACATTTTGCTGAGTCATCACTTGCATTATCAAAACGCTCCAAAACACTCCAAACCAACTCATATTACATCAGAATCTCATTCTGGATAATGTCTCCAAAGGAGACTTGGCCTTCTGTTGTAGGTTATTGTCCTGCTGAAAGGTGAATTTCTCTCCCGGTGTCTGGTGTAAAGCAGACTGAAGCAGGTTTTCCTCTACGATTTTTCCTGTGCTTAGCTCCATCTTGTTTCTTTTTATCCTGAAAAACTCCCCAGTCTTTGCCGATGTCAAGCATAACCATACCATGATGCAGCCACCACCATGCTTGAAAATAAGGAGGCAGTTACTCAGCAATGTGTTGTGTTGGATTTGCCCCAAACATAAGGCTTCGCATTTAGGCCAAAAAAAAATCCTTTTTTTTTTTTTTTTTTTTTTTTGCAGTATTACTTTTTTATTCTGTATATTTGCATTCTTCTTTTCACTCTGTCATTTAGGTAATTATTGTGGAGTCACTACAATGTTGTTGATCCATCCTCAGTTTTCTCCCATCACAGCCATTGAACTCTGTAGCTGTTTTAACTTGACCATGCTTAAAGAGATATTCCATGTCTGATTTGTTATTGTTACCCATATTATGTATTCATTAATTTTATATCAGATAAAAATGTAAATTTTATTACAACTTGTTGTACTTCACATACATCACGTGTCAAACTCATTCCACGGAGGGCCGAGTGTCTGCAGGTTTTCGCTCCACCCTTGTACTTGATTGATGAATTAAGGTCACTAATTAGTAAGGAACTCCCCACACCTGGTTGTCTAGGTCTTAATTGAAAGGAAAAACCAAAAACCCGCAGACAGACACCCCTGACGTACATACAAGCGTCACATATTTTCCTTCAATGATAATATGGTGTTTGAGACATGGAATCTTTCATACAGAGCAACATGTGTTATACTGAGATAGGAGACCTGTGCACATAGTGATTAAACAATCTATTGTGCTGTCTTTCTCTAAATTGCAGCTGAAATCTTTTGACCTCTGCCTCATAACTGAACCTGTGAGGTATGTTGGCATGATGAGTCATATTGTATGTTCTTTATAGCAGTATAAAGTGGTTTCCTCTCCTGTAATTACCTTCATCTGCACTGATGGGAAAGAAATTGGGCATGTGAAAGGATCCACCATATTGCTTTCACCTGTCCATAATTTTTGTTTTTTGTTTTTATTAGTGAAGCTGAATGAGTGGCGACAAGAGAGGGAGCCACTGAAGACTATTGAGATACACCCATAATGGTGTCATTCTGCACAAGACAAGCCAATATGAGATCATCATGGACTTTCACTGCCCTCTCATGGTCAAATCAGAGGGGTCTGACTAAAGCGTGAAGCAGTGTACGTTTATTTAGCCTTTTTTTATGGAAGGCAATGGGAGAATTTGGTCAGCATACAAACGTATTGCTAATTTGCTACGTGAGGTCTACAGAGCTCTAAGGGGTGGCGAAGCCGGGCATGGACCTCCCAGATAGAATTTGTGCCCCCCCCCCCCCCAGTTTTGTTTCCCCATAAACATAACAAAATGGTATATGAATTACAATGCCCGGTTCTGCCAATGTAGCGTTGTTGGGCCTGCCAGACATGTCATCCTGGAGCCGGGCCTGTGGGAGGCCTATAATAAAAGTTTCCTAATGCTTAGGTTGTTGCTACGAATGAAGGCACAATCTTACATAAAATAAAATAAACGTTATATCTGAGTTGTGCCTGTTGTTCACATGCAAATCTGCCACCTCATTTGCTACATTTTACATTTACATTTTAGTCATTTAGCAGACGCTCTTATCCAGAGCGACTTACAGGAGCAATTAGGGTTAAGTGCCTTGCTCAAGGGCACATTTACGTCATTTAGCAGACGCTCTTATCCAGAGCGACTTACAAATTGGTGCATTCACCCTATAGCCAGTGGGATAACCACTTTACAATTATTATTATTATTATAATTTTTTTTTTTTTTATAATTTTTTTTTTTGGGGGGGGGGGGGGTAGAAGGATTACTTTATCCTATCCCAGGTGTTCCTTAAAGAGGTGGGGTTTCAAATGTCTCCGGAAGGTGGTGAGTGACTCCGCTGTCCTGGCGTCGTGAGGGAGCTTGTTCCACCATTGGGGAGCCAGAGCAGCGAACAGTTTTGACTGGGCTGAGCGGGAACTATGCTTCCGCAGAGGAAGGGGAGCCAGCAGGCCAGAGGTGGATGAACGCAATGCCCTCGTTTGGGTGTAGGGACTGATCAGAGCCTGAAGGTACGGAGGTGCCGTTCCCCTCACTGCTCCATAGGCAAGCACCATGGTCTTGTAACGGATGCGAGCTTCAACTGGAAGCCAGTGGAGTGTGCGGAGGAGGGGGGTGACGTGAGAGAACTTGGGAAGGTTGAACACCAGACGGGCTGCGGCATTCTGGATGAGTTGTAGGGGTTTAATGGCACAGGCAGGGAGCCCAGCCAACAGCGAGTTGCAGTAATCCAGACGGGAGATGACAAGTGCCTGGATTAGGACCTGTGCCGCTTCCTGTGTAAGGCAGGGTCGTACTCTCTGAATGTTGTAGAGCATGAACCTGCAGGATCGGGTCACCGCCTTGATGTTAGCGGAGAACGACAGGGTGTTGTCCAGGGTCACGCCAAGGCTCTTCGCACTCTGGGAGGAGGACACAACGGAGTTGTCAACCGTGATGGCGAGATCATGGAACGGGCAGTCCTTCCCCGGGAGGAAGAGCAGCTCCGTCTTGCCAGGGTTCAGCTTGAGGTGGTGATCCGTCATCCATACTGATATGTCGGCCAGACATGCAGAGATGCGATTCGCCACCTGGTTATCAGAAGGGGGAAAGGAGAAGATTAGTTGTGTATCGTCAGCGTAGCAATGATAGGAGAGGCCATGTGAGGATATGACAGAGCCAAGTGACTTGGTGTATAGGGAGAAAAGGAGAGGGCCTAGAACTGAGCCCTGGGGGACACCAGTGGTGAGAGCACGTGGTGTGGAGACAGCTTCTCGCCACGCCACTTGGTAGGAGCGACCGGTCAGGTAGGACGCAATCCAGGAGTGAGCCGCGCCGGAGATGCCCAGCTCGGAGAGGGTGGAGAGGAGGATCTGATGGTTCACAGTATCAAAGGCAGCAGACAGGTCTAGAAGGACAAGAGCAGAGGAGAGAGAGTTAGCTTTAGCAGTGCGGAGAGCCTCCGTGACACAGAGAAGAGCAGTCTCAGTTGAATGACCAGTCCTGAAACCTGACTGGTTTGGATCAAGAAGGTCATTCTGAGAGAGATAGCAAGAGAGTTGGCTAAAGACGGCACGCTCAATAGTTTTGGAAAGAAAAGAAAGAAGGGATACTGGTCTGTAGTTGTTGACATCAGTGGGATCGAGTATTGGTTTTTTGAGAAGGGGTGCAACTCTCGCTCTCTTGAAGACGGAAGGGACATGGCCAGCGGTCAAGGATGAGTTGATCAGCGAGGTGAGGTAGGGGAGAAGGTCACCGGAGATGGTCTGGAGAAGAGAGGAGGGGATGGGGTCAAGCGGGCAGGTTGTTGGGCGGCCTGCAGTCACTAGTCGCAAGATTTTATCTGGAGAGAGAGGGGAGAAAGAAGTCAAAGCATAGGGTAGGGCAGTGTGAGCAGGACCAGCAGTGTCATTAGACTTAACAAACGAGGATCGGATGTCGTCAACCTTCTTTTCAAAGTGGTTGACGAAGTCATCCACAGAGAGGGAGGAGGGGGGGGGGGGGATTCAGCAGTGAGGAGAATGTGGCAAAGAGCTTCCTAGGGTTAGAGGCAGATGCTTGGAATTTAGAGTGGTAGAAAGTGGCCTTAGCAGCAGAAACAGATGAAGAAAATGTAGAGAGGAGGGAGTGAAAAGATGCCAGGTCGGCAGGGAGTTTAGTTTTCTTCCATTTCCGCTCAGCTGCCCGGAGCTCTGTTCTGTGAGCTCGCAATGAGTCATCAAGCCACGGAGCTGGAGGGGAGGACCGAGCCGGCCGGGAGGATAGGGGACACAGGGAGTCAAAGGATGCAGAAAGGGAGGAGAGGAGGGTTGAGGAGGCAGAATCAGGAGATTGGAGGGAGAAGGATTGAGCAGAGGGAAGAGATGATAGGATGGAAGAGGAGAGAGTAGTGGGAGAGAGAGAGCGAAGGTTGCGGCGGCGCGTTACCATCTGTGTAGGGGCAGAGTGAGTAGTGTTGGAGGAGAGCGAGAGAGAAAAGGATACAAAGTAGTGGTCGAAGAGCAACATCTAGTAAAGATGAAGTCAAGCGTATTGCCTGCCTTGTGAGTAGGGGGGGATGGTGAGAGGGTGAGGTCAAAAGAGGAGAGGAGTGGAAAGAAGGAGGCAGAGAGAAATGAGTCAAATGTAGACGTAGGGAGGTTGAAATCCCCCAAAACTGTGAAGGGTGAGCCATCCTCAGGAAAGGAACTTATCAAGGCGTCAAGCTCATTGATGAACTCTCCAAGGGAACCTGGAGGGCGATAGATGACAAGGATATTAAGCTTAAATGGGCTAGTGACTGTGACAGCGTGGAATTCAAATGAGGAGATAGACAGATGGGTTAGGGGAAAAATTGAGAATGACCACTTGGGAGAGATGAGGATTCCTGTGCCACCACCCCTCTGACCAGATGCTCTCGGGGTATGCGAGAACACATGGTCAGACGAGGAGAGAGCAGTAGGAGTAGCAGTGTTTTCAGTGGTAATCCATGTTTCCGTCAGCGCCAGGAAGTCGAGGGACTGGAGGGTAGCATAGGCTGGGATGAAGTCAGCCTTGTTGGCGGCAGAACGGCAGTTCCAGAGGCTGCCTGAGACCTGGAACTCCAGGTGTGGGGTGCGTGCAGGGACCACCAGGTTAGAGAGGCAGCAGCCACGCGGTGTGAGGCGTTTGTGTAGCCTGTGCGGAGAGGAGAGAACAGGGATAGGCAGAGGCATAGTTGACAGGCTGCAGCAGATGGCTACAATAATGCAGAGGAGATCGGAATGAAATGAACTAAACATCTGGGAAAGGAGAGAGCAGGCCTCCCTCACCAAAAAAAAATATAACTCTCCCAACTTCCACCTCAGAAACTATAATTGTTTCACTGAACCACCCGAATAAAACTCTCCCAACTTCCACTTTAGAAATTAGAATTGTTGTAAACTACAGCAGACTGTTATCAGTAGCTGTAATTGAGTACAGCAGCTACCAACCACCTAACGTTAATGCCTCGGATAATGAGGTTAGGAAAACAGCTGAATGGTGGCAGCTAGCTGGCTCAATCACAGGTACTCTTAAGCATGAAATAACATTGGAAACAACTAACCACAGTTGCTAAAAGTTACCAGTAGCTACCCGCTAGCTAGCTAGCTAGCTTTGTTGGTCCAAGTAGTGGGTAAGCTAGCCTTGTGCTTCGCCTGGGTCTGCCGAATACAATACTTACCTACAATAACCTACAATAACTACCTGAGTAAGCTACCTATAATACCAAACTACAATACCTACCTACAATCTAAATACATGGTTTAAGCTTTACTCAACACCATATAAGAAGCCAAGCTTACCTTTCATAACGCAGCAATGATTAAACGTTGGGTAGCTAGCACAAAGATATTGTATTTAGCTACTACAGTACAGCCAGCTGGTAGTGTTGGCTAGCTAGCAATGGCTGCTGTGTTGACTTTGTTTGAAAAACGGTGTCGCTGCGAACGAATGTAGCTGGCTAAAAGGATATTGTTTTTAGTTGCTACCGTTGCTAATAGCTACTCGCCAGCTAATCCAGGAGGTGAGTTAGCTAGCTAGCTTCGTGCTACACCCGGCACCGCCGAATACAAAAGTAACCTACAATAACTACACAACAACTACCCACAACAGCCCACGATGCCTACCTATACTACTTAATAATATACAGCCCACGATGCCTACCTATAATACCTAACTACAATCTAAATACATAGTTTAAGCCTTACTCGACAAAGCCCAAGCTATGTATAAAGCCAAACTGGCAGACTGCAATCAATGTTCCCACCTCCTCCTGTAAACAAATGCGGAATAGATTTAAATTATGGTTGAACTATCATATTGATTTTCAGTCCTTGCATCCGTAGGTCTTTCTGTGAATTTGAGTGGTTACATTTCTCTAGCTCTAGCCCTCAGCTGTTTACCAAAAAAGTGGCGGGGTGTCGCCTTGTTATTGTATGATTCATTGATTACCCATTTAATATAAACATTACACAAGTTTTCCTTTTAATAGCCAAGTTATTTCTTTTTAATAGGCCAAGGGTTTCAACAATCAGCCTGAGTACGACCTTTAGTAACCTGACTTAAAAAAGTGAATCATGCTGTTAGCTTTTAGTCTGAGTGCTAGTCTATAGCCTGAGTGCCAGTCTGTTTGTGTTATCATGCCATCTCCTATAGCCTGAGTGCCAGTCTGTTTGTGCTATCATGCCATCTCATATAGCCTGAGTGCCAGTCTGTTTGTGCTATCATGCCATCTCCTATAGCCTGAGTGCCAGTCTGTTTGTGCTATCATGCCATCTCCTATAGCCTGAGTGCCAGTCTGTTTGTGCTATCATGCCATCTCATATAGCCTGAGTGCCAGTCTGTTTGTGCTATCATGCCATCTCCTATAGCCTGAGTGCCAGTCTGTTTGTGTTATCATGCCATCTCATATAGCCTGGGTGCCAGTCTGTTTGTGTTATCATGCCATCTTATATAGCCTGAGTGCCAGTCTGTTTGTGCTATCATGCCATCTCCTATAGCCTGAGTGCCAGTCTGTTTGTGTTATCATGCCATCTCATATAGCCTGGGTGCCAGTCTGTTTGTGTTATCATGCCATCTTATATAGCCTGAGTGCCAGTCTGTTTGTGCTATCATGCCATCTCCTATAGCCTGAGTGCCAGTCTGTTTGTGTTATCATGCCATCTTATATAGCCTGAGTGCCAGTCTGTTTGTGTTATCATGCCATCTCCTATAGCCTGGGTGCCAGTCTGTTTGTGCTATCATGCCATCTCCTATAGCCTGAGTGCCAGTCTGTTTGTGTTATCATGCCATCTCATATAGCCTGGGTGCCAGTCTGTTTGTGCTAGCATGCCATCTCATATAGCCTGGGTGCCAGTCTGTTTGTGCTATCATTCCAACTCCTTCACTCATTGTCATGTCAAGCATTTGTCTTTACTGACAGCATATGAGTACGCAAGATTCCAAACACATCTGGGACAAGGCTAGGTTGCTTTTGGTTATACAATTTGTCAATGCAAAGAAACAGTTTTAGATATTACGTTTTCATTTCGGTTTCATACATGTCTTTCATAAAATATACATATATTTGTAATATAGTTTAATGTAGTGAATTTGCTAGCTACATTAAAAGTACTAGCTACATTAAAAATAAACATGAAGTAAGGATCCTGATGATGGATAATAATAATGATTATAATTTTGATAATAAAGGATAATAATAATAATAATAATATGCCATTTAGCAGACGCTTTTATCCAAAGCGACTTACAGTCACGTGTGCATACATTTTTACGTATGGGTGGTCCCGGGGATCGAACCCACTACCCTGGCGTCACAAGCGCCATGCTCTACCAATTGAGCTACAGAGGAGGCTGCAGGGACTGTGAATAAATGTGTGTATTAACTATTAATTAACACATTATATAGTGTATTGTTTTTGGGGGGTAAATGGACAACAAAGTATATATCGTATCGTACAGCTTCTGTGGCCCATCATTGTGGTAATATTTAGTCCATATTTGACAGATCTCCACTGAGCACCAGAGGAAACAGGTGGAACAGCAGAGTCAGTCTGAAATTCATTTAACTGGCCTGTAGATTAGGAACTAGGCCTCAACTACAGCGGTACTGTACAACCAAACCCTACAGTACAACCCAGTACAACACCATCCAACCACTACTATCAGCACCAACTGTAGGTAGGCATAATTGGAGAGTTTTACATACAGCAAGTCACAGAGACGAATATGACTGACTAGTCTGCCACCCTATTCCCTATATAGTGCACTACTTTAACCAGGGCCCTATGGCACCCTATTCCCTATATAGTGCACTACTTTTGACCAGGGCTCATAAGGCTCATAGCGCTCTGTTTAAAACAAACATGCATCTGTGTCAGAGTAAAGATGATACATTTACATCAACAAGAGTGTGGGCTATTGCATAAGTCCATGAGTGGGTGTGATGTGATGTTGTTGAGAAGTGCGTTGTCCAGGAACATGCCATTGTCCACTTTATATTCCGCTGTGCTTTGGATTTTTGTTAATTTTCCAGTTTTTTGTTTGTTTTTGGAATCTTGGTAACCCAGAGCAACAACGATGTCACAATACTTATGCTGTAGCCATTTGTAGGACAATTTGGAAACTGTAGAATGACTACGTTACCCATAATTCTATCTGCTGCCATTACATGTGATGTCATGTACATGCATCATAAATGGCTGTGTCATAATGCTTTTGGTAAAAACCTCAATGACCAAACTGTATCACTCATATCTCATGGCCCTGTGGCTGCCCTGTCTCCCCAACTCTTAAACTAACCCTCCAATCCTTTCAAATAGGCCTAAAGCAATGTTCATAATTAGTCAAATAAGCACTAGGCCTGAAACATAGTCAACAAACATGAGCTGGTAGATTAGTCCGCCCACACTGGAGTGGGGGAAATTTGATTAAAAACATTGCATTTCCAAGAGAAAGCAAATACCATTGTAAAAGACATCACACTGCTTGCTTAGTGAGTATCGCTTCCTCCTGATTCAGCTCACACCATGACTCGAACTCAGAATCTCTGCCTCGCAAAGACAAGTGACTGCCCTACTCCTACTGAAGCATTCCTACCCATTGCGCTATTGACAAAGGCCTTCAATTCAGGCTGAGGAGTGAGTTTCACAGCTTCCCATCTGCTACATTCACTGAACAGGTAAACTGAACAGGTAAACTGAACAGGTAAACTGAACAGGTCAACTGAACAGGTAAACACAGATTATTACCTTGTTATCTGTGTTATCATGACATTAAAAATAAGCAGTTTCTCAACTCATACCCTGACTTTCTAGAAGGTAGCCCGTGACGAACGGCTTAGCAACTGCGTGACACAGCATGACAGCGTGAACGTGATTGGTCAAGAAACCCCATGCTCTGAGCTTTCTGCATGTCTACATTCATTTTTCCCGCTATTTAGCATCTTCCTTTAATGAATATATTTTGGCGGGACATGTTATAGGTTAAGGAAGGATCACACGATTCCATAACTGCAGGTGGCAGTAAATCCCCAACCTTGGTTTTACACCTGGCCAGACTACACACACTCCAGCACAGCAGGTGGTGGTATGCACCTTTTTCAGGTTATTTACAAACTGCCAATACACTCATAGAAGTAGAAAAATAAGAAATTGACTATTTTATTAAAATGAAGATATTCCTCAATGCCACTGCCCATGCTGTCACAGAAGTGGCTATTGCAAAGATAGGAGATGCGCTCTGTAGGACATATGTATTATAGTATAATAATAATAATAATAATAATAATAATAATATGCCATTTAGCAGACGCTTTTATCCAAAGCGACTTACAGTCATGCGTGCATACATTTTTGTGTATTGGTGGTCCCGGGGATCGAACCCACTACCTTGGCGTTTCAAGCGCCGTGCTCTACCAGCTGAGCTACAGAGGACCACATATAGTATTAAACTAATGCAATAGCAGTTTGTCTGAATGCACTTCCGTTCCCTGTATTACTTTCTCTATGCTTCATTATCGCTGATCTGTCAGGACTTTTGGCAGGTGGAGGTAACACGGTTTATCCTTATGTTTATCCTTTAGGCCAGTGTTTCCCAAACTCCATCCAAATACCCAACTCATCATCAAGCTGTGATTATTTGAATCAGCTAGGGCAAAAAAAACTAAAATGTGCACCCAGGGTGGACCCCAGGACCAAGTTTGAGAAACCCTGCTTTAGGCTTTCAGTGGAAACTGTTGGATGTTGAAAAAGTGTTTGATTAAAAAAAGCACTTAGAAAACAGAGCAAAGTCTGTTTGCTGACTTTTTCCAACAGTCAATAAAAAGCAATACAAGGAGCATTCAAGTTCAGTCAGACATCTTTTTACTTCTATGTCCAACAATTGTTCTTTTTTGGTCTACATAATGTGTGTTAATTTTAGAAGACCTATAACACATCATCACTCCCAAAGTAATGAACAGGTTTTCCAGAGGAGGAATGTAACCTCTGGTCCTACTTCAGTAGCCCTTGGCTGCCCAACAGAGGCCTGCGCTAAACTAACGGCCCCTCCAGCTCTCCAGGCCATAATTGAAACCTTATGTGGATCAGGTGGAATTCTGGGGCTTTTTGGCGACACCCCAAAGAATCCCAGAGTGTGTTAATGTCTTGTTATGTGTTTTTCCATCTCTCTTTCCTTCAGCGAGAGAGCTTGCCTTCTCCTCCTCTTTTTCCAGAAAGTCGTTCCCGGGAAGAGGGTAGGATTTTGTTGCGGCATTCCCAGATCTGGAATTTTATCCAGTCGATTTTGGAATAATATTCCCCTGGACTACTAATGATTTTGGGAAGGAAGTGGGGCTGTAGAAAAGGAAGTGGGGGTGTAGAAAAGGAAGTGGGGCAGTAGAAAAGGAAGTGGGGCTGTAGAAAAGGAAGTGGGGCTGTAGAAAAGAAAGTGGGGCTGTAGAAAAGGAAGTGGGACTGTAGAAAAGAGAAAAGGAAGTGGGGCTGTAGAAAACTAGTCATTATTTTCTCTTCGATAACTCTTACTTTTACAGACAGTCATGTGACGTTGTGTTTTGACGCTGAAAGTAGCCACGTTTCGGTGACAGCTATGGGTATGTTTGATATCAATCAGATTGACAGCTATGGGTATGTTTGATATCAATCAGATTGACAGCTATGGGTATGTTTGATATCAATCAGATTGACAGCTATGGGTATGTTTGATATCAATCAGATTGACAGCTATGGGTATGTTTGATATCAATCAGATTGACAGCTATGGGTATGTTTGATATCAATCAGATTGACAGCTATGGGTATGTTTGATATCAATCAGATTGACAGCTATGGGTATGTTTGATATCAATCAGATTGACAGCTATGGGTATGTTTGATATCAATCAGATTGACAGCTATGGGTATGTTTGATATCAATCAGATTGACAGCTATGGATATGTTTGATATCAATCAGATTGACAGCTATGGGTATGTTTGATATCAATCAGATTGACAGCTATGGGTATGTTTGATATCAATCAGATTGAAAGTTGAGAAAAGTTCTACTATTACCTCCCAACTTAATTGACATATAAGTAGAAATAAGTTATTTAACACAAATGAGTTATTTTCCATTAGATAATATTTCATTATTTTATATTTATTTTATTTATTTGAGGAAAGAGTGGAATCCCTTTCTGTGAGCTTCTAATGATTTACTTTATTTTATTGTATTTATGTTCATTTTCAGACTTTATTTGAATACACAGGGGACCTGACATGACTCAAGTGATATAAGGTCATTAACATAATCAGTATATTATCCATAGTGCATATAACCTAAACGCTGAGTTATTTTTCTAATTATAGATCATTATAACTAGGGCCCCACATTCCTGGTCAGGTTACATGGTAAGAAAAACTCCAACAAGTTCTTATGTGAAACCGAACTGAAATAGAGATCTAGGGCCCAGAGTTTTATAACTAGGCCCAGAGTTTTATGGAGGAAATGTCAAACTTGTAGAGTATTTGAGGTTTAAAAAGGGTTCAGAAGTTTGTAATTTCCACGTAGAAATGTTAGACTTGATTTTCCCTTATGAAAAATGTATCAACCCCTACAAAAATTTCCATTCATTATAATCCACATAATAATTAAACATTTCCTGCTGTAGCAAACTGGCTCAAATTAAGATCCCACATCTGTACACACCCAACTGAGATAGAGAGCAGTTTAGTATGACGAAATAGGCCTAACGCAGGATAGGACAGGACCATGCAAAAGCACAGAGGCAGCACTTTACAGCAAGGCTCTGTGGGCATCTGATGCTGTCTATGTGACCTCACCAACTCACCAGGGCTACACAACCACACAGTCAGTACTTTTCCCCCCTGCTCGCATTTTTGGGGTGAACTTATCGTATCTGAAGATTATGCCTTTGTTAAATGTTTTTCATGACGAAATGGAATGTTGGTTGTTAGTATAATGTAACATATAATAGACAGGAAGTGTATTGTAAACTGGCCAGCAGAGGGAGCCATCTTGTTGCATTGGTTATAAATAGGGGTACACGAAGAAGATAGGTCAGAGCAGACATCAGAATTGGACGACACTACTGCTCTCCGGGTGTCATGTCACCTGTTACTCATGCTGAAGCTTATGATCTGAATAAACCTTATGATCGACGTTCAGTATGAGCAGACTCCTTGATTGACGGTAACACCTACGAATAACATACACTACAAACTCATTACATGAATGACTGTAAGTACAGACGCATTACCATGTAGTGCATATTTGTGCAGTGGGTATATTTCACTGAGACATTTAAATGCCTTTTACAAGGCTGTTCATATACGCTGGGGACTTATACTGCATGTACTGTGAATGGAGAGAGTCAATTACCTGAGCTGAATGTACAAGGAGGTACCTGTGTATATCTGCAACTGGTTAATACTGATGGCTTAGGGAGGTAAATAATCTTAGAATGATTTAGGGGGTCTTATATACAGTACCAGTCAAAAGTTTGGACACACCTACTCATTCAAGGGATTCTCTTTATTTTTACTATTTTCTACATTGTAGAATAATAGTGAAGACATCAAAACTATGAAATAACACATATGGAATCATGTAGTAACCAAAAAATTGTTAAACAAATCAAAATATATTTTATATTTGAGATTCTTCAAATAGCCACCCTTTGCCTTGATGATAGCTTTGCACACTCTTGGTGTTCTCTACAGTCTCTCTCTCTCAATCAAGTTTTTGGGTGGGGGACAGTTTTGTAAAAATGATTGATTGTGTCTGTGATGCTCTGTCAGAGTGCAATCTAGGAAATGTAATTTGGTTTATAATATAATAATTATATAAAGATAATAATAATGTTTAGAAAGTCAGATATTCAACAATTTATCTGTTTGCTAGATGTTTCATTATTCAGTTCATGTTGTGAAATATTTTGTATTTTTTTTCCAAAGATAAACTTGTTCATAAATAGTATTTTGAGTTCAATTTGTGCCTTGGAATATTGACATTTCTTTCTTAAAACCTGGTTTCTATTGTTCGTGCGAGTTTAATACAGTGGGGAAAAAAAGTATTTAGTCAGCCAACAATTGTGCAAGTTCTCCCACTTAAAAAGATGAGAGAGGCCTGTAATTTTCATCATAGGTACACGTCAACTATGACAGACAAATTGAGAAAAAAAAATCCTGAAAATCACATTGTAGGATTTTTAATGAATTTATTTGCAAATTAAGGTGGAAAATAAGTATTTGGTCACCTACAAACAAGCAAGATTTCTGGCTCTCACAGACCTGTAACTTCTTCTTTAAGAGGCTCCTCTGTCCTCCACTCGTTACCTGTATTAATGGCACCTGTTTGAACTTGTTATCAGTATAAAAGACACCTGTCCACAACCTCAAACAGTCACACTCCAAACTCCACTATGGCCAAGACCAAAGAGCTGTCAAAGGACACCAGAAACAAAATTGTAGACCTGCACCAGGCTGGGAAGACTGAATCTGCAATAGGTAAGCAGCTTGGTTTGAAGAAATCAACTGTGGGAGCAATTATTAGGAAATGGAAGACATACAAGACCACTGATAATCTCCCTCGATCTGGGGCTCCACGCAAGATCTCACCCCGTGGGGTCAAAATGATCACAAGAACGGTGAGCAAAAATCCCAGAACCACACGGGGGGACCTAGTGAATGACCTGCAGAGAGCTGGGACCAAAGTAACAAAGCCTACCATCAGTAACACACTATGCCACCAGGGACTCAAATCCTGCTGTGCCAGACGTGTCCCCCTGCTTAAGCCAGTACATGTCCAGGCCCGTTTGAAGTTTGCTAGAGTGCATTTGGATGATCCAGAAGAGGATTGGGAGAATGTCATATGGTCATATGAAACCAAAATATAACTTTTTGGTAAAAACTCAACTCGTCGTGTTTGGAGGACAAAGAATGCTGAGTTGCATCCAAGAACACCATACCTACTGTGAAGCATGGGGGTGGAAACATCATGCTTTGGGCTGTTTTTCTGCAAAGGGACCAGGACGACTGATCCGTGTAAAGGAAAGAATGAATGGGGCCATGTATCGTGAGATTTTGAGTGAAAACCTCCTTCCATCAGCAAGGGCATTGAAGATGAAACGTGGCTGGGTCTTTCAGCATGACAATGATCCCAAACACACCGCCCGGGCAACGAAGGAGTGGCTTCGTAAGAAGCATTTCAAGGTCCTGGAGTGGCCTAGCCAGTCTCCAGATCTCAACCCCATAGAAAATCTTTGGAGGGAGTTGAAAATCCGTGTTGCCCAGCAACAGCCCCAAAACATCACTGCTCTAGAGGAGATCTGCATGGAGGAATGGGCCAAAATACCAGCAACAGTGTGTGAAAACCTTGTGAAGACTTACAGAAAACGTTTGACCTGTGTCATTGCCAACAAAGGGTATATAACAAAGTATTGACAAACCTTTGTTATTGACCAAATACTTATTTTCCACCATAATTTGCAAAAAAATTCATTAAAAATCCTACAATGTGATTTTCAGGATTTTTTTTTCTCAATTTGTCTGTCATAGTTGACGTGTACCTATGATGAAAATTACAGGCCTCTCTCATCTTTTTAAGTGGGAGAACTTGCACAATTGGTGGCTGACTAAATACTTTTTTCCCCCACTGTATATATATTTATTTGTTCTTACTCTTATTAGACACTAGGCCTACTTATGAATTCAATGAAAAACAAAACAAAATATCAAAGATTTACTGAACATTCTTCAACATGTAATAGTTTTTCTTCTTCTAATCAAACAAGAATGCAGATTATTCTTATTTTGCACTGCCTTAATTTTGCTTGCTAATTAATTAGCAACTCAGTGAGCCTGAAAAAATGAAAGACAAAAAAAAAGAAGGGGATAAAACAGTTATTCACAACTTTGTCTTTTCAACATTCTGTGTTGACAGGATGTCTTGCTACAATATTAGAGAACTGTAAAAAGTACAACAGTGACTAGTAATGCTTACAGGCTCCTTCTCCTTTCCTCTGCCCCCCTCTCAGTGCTCTCCAGAGTCCCTGGAAGCAGCCGGTTCCTGGTAGAGGTCAGCACCTCATCACTGATAGGCATCTGTAGTTTACCAGGGGCCTCAGCCACAAGTGTGCCATCCTGAGGGGCCACAGAGTTCACTGACAGTTCTCCAGGGAAGATGGAGGGAACCCCAGATGATGCTACCTCTGTGTTATGGAGGTTTAACTCCTCTAGAAGTATCTGAATGGCCAGACAGATGAAGGAGTCATGTGAAGCCCAAGATGATACAGTGTCGATGCTGCTTATCGAAGCAAAGCTTCCACTGAGTGATGACGGCAGGGAGGACAGGGAGCTGTAGCTGTCATATGCAGCATACTCATCACCCATGATCTCATTGGTGAGAGAGAGCATGGTGCAATCTGGGGCCCCAGATTCTACCTCTGTCTTAGGGAGGTCCATGGCCGCCAGTTGAAGTTGTATTTTCAGAAGTTAAAAAATATTTGGGCATTATAAGTAAGGGATATTCTCATTTATGACATGGTTTGTTTTAATTGCAGATATTATCAACTGAAAAAAGTATTGAAAAATATTAATTCTATAACAGCAAATGTAAAACTTAAAATGCATTTGATATAGTTAACAACAAACACAGCCAACAGTTACCTGGGCCTAATCTTTCACACTTTTCATCTTAGATATCCTCTTTCTAATCAGATTGCTATTTTCTAATTAACTATTTAAAATATATAATTTTAGATACAATTTCAATGTTCTCAACTGTCAAAATTGTTTTCCATATTTTAAAGTTGAAAGTAAAAAAATATATAGTTTTTGAGAAATAAATTACTATCAGTGTAAAAGTCGCTGTCTTCGTTGTGTTAGTAGAGTTATGGGCTGTTCATTTCTTGAGAGTTCTGTAGCCTAGTCAAAGACTCCATTCCTGATTGTGATGGTTGTTGCAGACTAATATAATTCTGAAGGCCCTCTATCATACCGATTTCTTATTCAATCCATGATAGAGTTTGATTGCCCAGTATTGCAACATAAGCCTGGGTACCAGTCAGTTTAGCTAACGTTCCACTCCTTGTGCTCATTGCCATTGCTAATGGCACATGCTAATGGTACATGACATGGAGTAAGGATGGAATGTTAGCTAAACATACTGGTAACCAGGCTAACATACCTACATACAAAGCAAAATTGAAAATGAAAAATCAAAGGGGCACTTTACAAGTATAACATGCAAAAAAATGTGCCTACTTTTCAATAAAAGTGCATTAGCCACACAGTGATAATGTAGCTCAAACCCAAATTGTGCAACAAAGAAAACATTTTGATCATAAATTAAAACATATTTTGCATTCCACATTTGTTCTACATTTCTATTTGATCTCTTTAACTTGTTTCTAGATCTTGAAATTAAACAAGACTTGGAAACGATGAAAGTGTCTTCCCACTGCCTGCCCCTCTCCCCTGTACAACAGACTCCTGTACAACCACATTCGAGATTTTCAAGCTCTCCGCTGCTTGGGAAGCATGATCCTCTTCGCTCTCTGTAGTTAAATCTAATTGGCCAATAGTGCTGTGTCGTCATCCAATCACACCACATAGAGGTGTCTGCATAGGCTACGGTTGTGTTCATATAATCGGACGAGAGGGTTGTACATTTCATAGTATTATTTTCTGCTATAGTTCACCTTTTACCATTTTCACACTATTGAAGAAGAGCCATCATGGAGAAAGTGATTTTAGTGACTGGTGCGAATAGGTACGTACATTATTCCTAAATAGGTTGACCGTCATTGTCAGTTAATGAATGTTACGACCCCTACGATAAATTCATTATTAGAGCGATACAATGTTGCATATCACTGCATGTCAGCGATTTAATATGCGTTGAAAAAAGTCAATATGGGTCAGACATTTTTCTAAAGAACGTGTGTCCACTTGCTATATTGTAATATATTACGTTGTAATGACAGAGAGTTGCTGTGTTTGGCAACTGGTAAGTTCCATTCACTTGACTTGCTTCACATGTAGTGAAGCTATAGCAATACATGCACGTTTACACAGTAAATCACAAGCCCTCTTATATAGCTTGTCGTCATTCAGTCTAATCCTTAAGCCGACTGTGATACACTGATTGTCCACTGACTGTGTAATAACAGTTGACCTATAGAATTGAAATAAGCATTTATGTAGCAGTAGGAGTGTCTGTGTGTATGCATGTGTGCATCATGTACATAAGTGTGTGTGTGTGTGTGTGTGTGTGTGTGTGTGTGTGTGTGTACATAAGTGTGTGTGTCCGCTGGAGAGTAGAAGCCCATATGCTTCTCCTTTATGTCCTCTCCTATGTCCTCTCCATCTCCACAGTGGTATCGGCCTGGCCCTGTGTGAGCGCCTGCTCTGTGAGGACGCTGGGCTGCAGCTGTGTCTGGCCTGCAGGAACATGCAGAGGGCCGAGGCTGCCCGCTCCGCCTTACTGACCTCTCACCCCGATGCCCACATAGACCTGCTGCACCTGGACGTGGGCTCTGTCCGCTCGGTGCTCTGCGCCGCCCACGAGGTCAAGGCTAGGTATAGACCATCAGACCATTGACCTGTTAACCCGTCACAGACACACACACACACACCTGGACGTGGGCTCTGTCTGCTCGGTGATCCGCGCTGCCACACAGTGGTAGTAATAGTTATTACCCCCTCACACACATACTCATAGACACACACACACACACACACACACAACCTTACGTCTCGATCACACCGACAGCGTCATTGCGGCAAATGGTACGCAGCATCATCTGGAATATGTGTACAACAAAAGTTCAACATTCACCTTCTGTTACCATTTCTGTCAAGCCGTCTACGCATACAGTTTGATGCATACATTAGATAAATCTAACGTATGCACCACACAGAACGCACTGCAACTGCCTCTGCAACACAATGCTGCAAGGCAAACGCATCGTTCCATTGGAAATGAATGTACTTCTGGTGACCTAAAATGCAATGACGCAGTCGGTGTGATTGAAGCGTTATACACACTCTACATCCTGTTTGATGTGACATCAATAAATACTTTTACTAATACTAATTCCACAGGTACAACAGACTGGACTACCTATACCTTAATGCCGGGATCATGCCCAATCCACAGATTGACGTTAAAGCTTTTTTCAAGGGCCTATTTTCTAGGTAAGGTTCAAGGTAACCTTCAAGTCATCTCTCAACTCATCGCCAGCATGGGTCAGTAATATGAGCTCTGTTCCAATATCAAAACGTGTGTACCACTTAGTATGAAGTGATGTATTGGACAAGTATATTAAGCAGTGGTGTTAAGTACTTAAGTAAAAATACTTTAAAGTACTACTTAAGTAGTTTTTGGGGGTATCTGTACTTTACTATTTATATTTTTGACAACTTTTACTTCACTACATTCCTAAAGATAATAATGTACTTTTTACTCCATACATTTTCCCTGACACCCAAAAGTATTCGTTACATTTTGAATGCTTAGCAGGACAGGAAAATGGTCAAATTCACGCACTTATCAAGACAACACATGGTCATCCCTTCTGCCTCTGATCTGGCAGACTCACCAAACACAAATGCATCTTTTGTAAATTATGTCTGAGTGTTGGAGTGTGCCCCTGGCTATCCGTAAAATTTAAAAACAAGAAAATGGTGCCGTCTGCTTTGCTTAATAAAAGGAATTTGAAATTATTTATACTTTTACTTTTGAAACTTAAGTATATTTAGAACCAAATACTTTTAGACTTTTACTCAAGTAGTATTTTACTTGAGTAACATTCTATTAAGGTATCTATACTTTTACTCAAGTATGACAATTGGGTACTTTTTCCACCACTGGCTCTGATGTGATGTCATCTTTGTGCTGCAGCAACGCCGTCAACATGTTTGCCACAGCAGAAGGCCTCCTGACCCAGCAGGACCGTGTCAACAAAGACGGTCTACAGGAAGTGTTCGCCACAAACCTCTTCGGTCACTTCATGCTGGTGAGTCACGTCTTATCTGATCTTATCTTATGGTTGCCTCCCGAGTGGCGCAGTGGTCTAAGGCACTGCATCGCAGTGCTAGCTGTGCCACTAGAGATCCTGGTTCGAATCCAGGCTCTGTTGTAGCCGGCCGCGACCGGGAGACCCATGGGGCGGCGCACAATTGGCCCAGCGTCGTCCAGGGTAGGGGAGGGAATGGCAGGCAGGGGATGTTGGTAGAGCATGGCGTTTGCAACGCCATGGTTGTGGGTTCGATTCCCACGGGGGGGGGCCAGTATGAAAAAATAAAAATATATAATGTATGCACTCACTAACTGTAAGTCGCTCTGGATAAGAGTGTCTGCTAAATGACTAAAATGTAATGTAAAATGTAACATTTCTCAACAGAGAGAGGTTTGTCTCAAATGGAAACAGAGCCTGGAAATTAAAACATAAGGACCAGGAGTTTTTCCTTGCCCAGGTAACCTGACCAGGGCCCCAGTTACAACTAGGGTATAGGGCCTGGAGTTTTTCCTCACCTCCAATTACAACTTGGATATAGAACCTGGAGTTTTCCCTTACCTCCAGGTACAACTAGGGTATAGGTCCTGGAGTTTTCCCTGGTTAGGTCATGTTTCATGGTCACATGGTGAAGAAAGCAAAAAGCACAAAGATATCGGAAACTCTAAGAAACCCAGCTGCTGTTCACAGCCAAAGGTAAATTGATACCCAGCTCACTGTAACGGCTAGAGATTCACAACATTAACCATTAAACATCTTTGTTTCCATCTTGTCCATTTTGTTTCCACGCCGCACCGTCCATGCACCTTACTGTCTAGTCCCTTGGACTGGGTCTCAGTGAGAGGTACGGCAGATGACAGGCTGGAATTCAATCTAACCAGGCATTCAGTAGCAACGTTTACCATCATGTGCCGTTCTCGTTTTTTATAGTTCATGAGGTCATTCTGATTTACGTAGTTTCACTCATCATATTTCTTGATTCCCAAGTGACAACTTTATTTTATTATTATTTATTATTATTCTTACTTATCTTATTTTATTTATTCATACCCACAATAGACAAAGACAAAAAGGACAACAAAGAAAAAGTCAAGTCAAAATAAAACCTCTATATGAGAAAATAATCTCACCTGTCTCTTTGGTCCAGGTTATCTGTCCCTCCGTAACATGATGTCATATTATCTGTCCCTGTGGTCCAGGTCAGGGAGTTAGAGCCAGTCCTGTGCCAAGCAGGTCAGACCTCCCGGTTAGTGTGGACTTCATCCAGCAATGCCAGACGCTCGGCCTTCAGTCTAGACGATGTCCAGCATAGAAGGGGGACCGAGCCCTACGCCTCCTCCAAGTATGCCTCTGACCTCCTCAGCCTGGCCCTCAACAGACACAACAACAGCCAGGTGAGCCAAAATGATCACTCAGTTGCACATAGCAGTGCTTGCCTAATGGTAGGTCGGGAGCCACTGGTGGGTTATGGCAAGATCCATTTTAGTTCCTGATTTTTAACCTGGCCCTCAACAAACAGCCAGGTGAGCCACATGCTTATTCAGTTGCACATGGTAGTGTTCCCTTATTGGTAAATCAGGAGAAACTGGCGGACTGTGGCTGATCCATTTTGGGTCCTGGCAAGAGACGTGTACTAGGTGAGGTACACATTCACTCAGTTGTACATAGCAGTGCTTGCCTAATGGTAGGTCAGGAGCCACTGGTGGGTTGTGGCGGATCCATTCTAGGTCCTGACTTGGTGAGAGAGTGGATTGTCTATGCTAAATCCTCAATGCTGTCCTCTGTCATTGTTCATAATGTCAAGCTTCATGACACTTATACAGTATTTAGTAAAACTCTACCTCATATATTCAGGTCATGTATCTGATAACCAATAAGGGTACATGTTTTACATGATTGACAGGGGCTGTACTCGTCAGTGATTTGTCCAGGGCTGGTGATGACCAATCTGACCTATGGAATCCTCCCCTCCTTCTTCTGGACCCTCATCATGCCTATCATGTATCTCGTAAGTTGGTTTTACTCTTTAGTCTTCTTTTACTCTTTTACTGTATTGACATTATTTGTAAGTACCTTACTGTAACGGTAGTATTGTATTGACATTATTTGTTGTGGTCTTGTGATTTTCCCAGAAAAGCAGATTTGCATAGACTTGTATTGTTACTCAACATGTTTGTCTTCATGAACAGATAAGAATCTTCACCAACACTTTCACACTGACACCATACAATGGAGCAGGAGCCTTGGTACGTGTCGCAGAAACTAGTCTAAACAGTTCAGATATGTATTATTTACATATTGACAGTTTGTGATATATCTTTGTGGGTTGGTTTCCCATACACAGCATAGCCCTCGACTTAAAAGCATGCACAGTGGAGAATCTCCATTGAAATGGCTTTTTAGTCCAGGACCAGGCTTAATCTGTGTCCGGGAAACCGTAATGACAAAGCAAAAACAGTTTTTTACTTTGTTGAAGCACCTTTTGCAGCGATTACAGCCTCAGATCTTCTTGGGTATGACGCTACAAGCTTGGCACACCTGTATTTGGGGAGTTCCTCCCATTCTTCTCTGCAGATCCTCTCAAGCTCTGTCAGGTTGGATGGGGAGCGTCGCTGCACAGCTATTTTTAGGTCTCTCCGGAGATGTTCGATCGGGTACAAGTCCAGGCTCTGGCTGGGCCGCTCAAGGACATTCAGAGACTTGTCCCGAAGCCACTCCTGTGTTGTCTTGTTGTCTTGGCTGTGTGCTTAGGGTCGTTGTCCTGTTGGAAGGTGAAGCTTTGCCCCAGCCTGAGGTCCTGAGTGCTCTGGAGCAGGTTTTCATCAAGGATCTCTCTGTACTTTGCTCTGTTCATCTTTGCCTCGATCCTAACTAGTCTCCCAGTCCCTGCAATTCAGGCTAAAGAGTTCAATCTTGGTTTCATCAGACCAGAGAATCTTGTTTCTCATGGTTTGAGAGTCTTTAGGTGCCTTTTGGCAAACTCCAAGCGGGCTGTCATGTGCCTTTTACTGAGGAGTGGCTTCCATCTGGCCACTCTACCATAAAGGCCTGATTGGTGGAGTGCTGCAGAGATTGTTGTCCTTCTGGAAGGTTCTCCAATCTCCACAGAGGAACTCTGGAGCTCTGTCAGAGTGACCATCGGGTTCTTGGTCACCTCCCTGACCAAGGCCCTTCTCCCCCGATTGCTCAGTTTGGCCGGGCGGCCAGCTCTAGGAAGAGTCTTGGTGGTTCCAAACTTCTTCCATTTAAGAATGATGGAGGCCACTGTGTTCTTGGGGACCTTCAATGCTGCAGAATTATTTTGGTGCCCATCCCCAGATCTGTGCCTCGACACAATCCTGTCTCGGAGCTCTACAGACAATTCTTTCGACCTCATCACTTGGTTTTTGCTCTGACATGCACTGTCAATTGTGGGACCCAAAATAGACAGGTGTGTTCCTTTTCAAATCATGGACTCCAATCAAGTTGTAGAAACATCTCAAGGATGATCAATGGAAACAGGATGCACCTGAGCTCAATTTCGAGTCTCATAGCAAAGGGTCTAAATACTTACACTACCGTTCAAAAGTTTGGGGTCACTTAGAAATGTCCTTGTTTTCGAAAGAAAATCAATTTTTTTGTCCATTAAAATAACATCAAATTGATCAGAAATACAGTGTAGACATTGTTAATGTTGTAAATGGCTATTGTAGCTGGAAACGGCTGATTTTTTATGGAATATCGACATAGGCGTACAGAGGCCCATTATCAGCAACCATCAGTCCTGTGTTCCAATGGCACGTTGTGTTTGCTAATCCAAGTTTATCATTTTAAAAGGCTAATTGATCATTAGAAAACCCTTTTGCAGTTATGTTAGCACAGCTGAAAACGGTTGTGCTGATTAAAGAAGCAATAAAAATGGCCTTCTTGAGACTAGTTGAGTATCTGGAGCATCAGCAATTGTGGGTTCGATTACAGGCTCAAAATGGCCAGAAACAAATAACTTTCTTCTGAAACTCATCAGTCTATTCTTGGCTATTCCATGCGAGAAATTGCCAAGAAACTGAAGATCTCGTACAACGCTGTGTACTACTCCCTTCACAGAACAGCACAAACTGGCCCTAACCAGAATAGAAAGATGTGCAAACATTTATAAAAACCTGTTTTCGCTTTGTCATTATGGGGTATTGTGTGTAGCTTGATGAGGAAAAACGTTTGATTAATCGATTTTAGAATATGGCTGTAACTTAACAAAATGTGGAAAAAGTGAAGCGGTCAGAATACTTTCCGAATGCACTGTACAAATAAACAGGGCTGAAAAGTGACTGATAGCAGGAATATATAAATAGAAGCTGTTTAGGATTATTTTGGTCTGAGCCTTGATGCACCAGTACAAATGGCACTGGATATTCAGACGGCACTGGGTATTCAGACGGCACTGGGTATTCAGACAGCACTGGCTATTCAGACGGCAATGGGTATTCAGACGGCACTGGATATTCAGATGGCACTGGGTATTCAGACGGCACTGAGTATTCAGACGGCACTGGGTATTCAGACAGCACTGGGTATTCAGACGCCACTGGGTATTCAGACGGCACTGGGTATTCAGACAGCACTGGGTATTCAGACGCCACTGGGTATTCAGACGCCACTGGGTATTCAGACGCCACAGGGTATTCAGACGCCACAGGGTATTCAGACGGCACTGGGTATTCATGGGATTACCAGAAAAACGCATGTAACAATTTTTATAAATTGATTTGCATTTTAATGAGGGAAATAAGTATTTGACCACCTCTCAATCAGAAAGATTTCTGGCTCCCAGGTGTCTTTTATACAGGTAACGAGCTGAGATTAGGAGCACGCTCTTAAAGGGAGTGCTCCTAATCTCAGTTTGTTACCTGTATAAAAGACACCTGTCCACAGAAGCAATCAATCAATCAGATTCCAAACTCTCCACCATGGCCAAGACCAAAGATCTCTCCAAGGATGTCAGGGACAAGATTATAGACCTACACAAGGCTGGAATGGGCTACAAGACCATCGCCAAGCAGCTTGGTGAGAATGTGACAACAGTTGGTGCGATTATTCGCAAATGGAAGAAACACAAAGAACTGTCAATCTCCCTCGGCCTGGGGCTCCATGCAAGATCTCACCTCGGGGAGTTGCAATGATCATGAGAAAGGTGAGGAATCAGCCCAGAACTACACGGGAGGATCTTGTCAATGATCTCAAGGCAGCTGGGACCATAGTCACCAAGAAAACAATTGGTAACACACTACGCCGTGAAGGACTGAAATCCTGCAGCGCCTGCAAGTTCCCCCTGCTCAAGAAAGCACATATACAGGCCTGTCTGAAGTTTGCCAATGAACATCTGAATGATTCAGAGGAGAACTGGGTGAAAGTGTTGTGGTCAGATGAGACCAAAATCGAGCTCTTTGGCATCAACTCAACTCGCCGTGTTTGGAGGAGGAGGAATGCTGCCTATGATCCCAAGAACACCATCCCCACCGTCAAACATGGAGGTGGAAACATTATGCTTTGGGAGTGTTTTTCTGCTAAGGGGACAGGACAACTTCACCGCATCAAAGGGACGATGGACGGGGCCATGTACCGTCAAATCTTGGGTGAGAACCTCCTTCCCTCAGCCAGGGCATTGAAAATGGGTCGTGGATGGGTATTCCAGCATGACAATGACCCAAAACACACGGTCAAGGCAACAAAGGAGTGGCTCAAGAAGAGGCACATTAAGGTCCTGGAGTGGCCTAGCCAGTCTCCAGACCTTAATCCCATAGAACATCTGTGGAGGGAGCTGAAGGTTCGACTTGCCAAACGTCAGGCTCGAAACCTTAATGACTTGGAGAAGATCTGCAAAGAGGAGTGGGACAAAATCTCTCCTGAGATGTGCGCAAACCTGGTGGCCAACTACAAGAAACGTCTGACCTCTGTGATTGCCAACAAGGGTTTTGCCACCAAGTACTAAGTCATGTTTTGCAGAGGGGTCAAATACTTATTTCCCTCATTAAAATGCAAATCAATTTATAACATTTTTGACATGCGTTTTTCTGGATTTTTTTGTTGTTATTCTGTCTCTCACTGTTAAAATAAACCTACCATTAAAATTATAGACTGATTATTTCTTTGTCAGTGGGCAAACGTACTAAATCAGCAGGGGATCAAATACTTTTTTCCCTCACTGTATGTCACTCTCAACAGCTTAACATTTTTTTATACTAATTCCTTTGAGTGATTTTTCATAATCGGAAATGTCATCCCGTCTTTTACAGCACTCGCTGTTTCTGCAAAAACCGGAGTCCCTGGATCCGAGAGCAAAGTACCACAGTTTGACGTCAGGCATGGGGAGCAACTACACGCAGCCTCGACAAGTGAGTGTGTCTCGTAGAAAGTTTTGGAACGCTAGGCCTAAGATAAAACATCTGTGAAGGTGTGAACAGGTTCTATATTACTGTTTCAGCCTGATAGGGCCGATGTCCTAGCTTTAGCTTCACACACGCACTGTACACACACGTACACATGGATTTTGTGTTATAGATACGTGGTAGTAGAGTAGGGGCCTGAGGGCACACACTTAATACGTTGTGAAATCTGTTGTGAATGTATTGTAATGTTTTTAAAATTGTATAACTGCCTTAATTTGGCTGGACCCCAGGAAGAGTGCAGCAGCTAATGGGGATCCATAATAAATACAAATACATTTTTGAAACAAATTATATTTGAAAGAAAAAAGCTTATCTAGACGTTTTTATGTTATGTTATAGTGTTAGGTTTAGGTTTAAAAGGGGACGTTATCTAGGTTGTTCTTCCATGGCTTTGCTGTTTTGTGTTTTTCAGATGGACATGGACGACGACATGTCAGAGGCCCTGTATGTGAAACTGCTGGAAATTGAAAAGGCTATGCGTAAGAGATTGAAAGAAGAGGATGACGATAAACAAGCCTACAAAAAGTACCTCCACCAGACAGAGTAGTGGGCTATTCACCTCGACTGACTAGTTTAAATCACTCAACTTTTATTCTATAACATAGAATCTATTTGGTTGAAACGGTTTTACTCATGTGTCAATGGAAGGAAATGGTATGTTCTGTATAAATTGACGACGGCCATGAGGCACTACACTCTCATTGTCTTACGTCAGAGGGCGTCACTCCTACGCAACGCTTGTCCCCTCAACCGATCAGTGCAGGTGGAATCGTCGCGCTATCTGACGTAAGACAATGGGGGAATCCTCTGAAAAAAAGGTTCCAGATAGAACCATTTAAGATCAGATAGAACTCTTTCTGGTTCCAAATAGCACCTATACAGAAATGCTATTAAAATTGATTTTAATAGGGGACATTTGTTATTGTCACAGACTAGGCTGTAAATTCCTGCTGCTAACTCTATGACCTAAATGTGATGGCTCTAGACTGTGGTGGCCTTTGTGAATCGTAAAGCACACATGGTAATAACTTGACCAAAATGAGAAAAATGATATCAAAGCATTCCTTTTCTGTGAGTGTTAGGTTCACAGTGCTGCCTTATGGCAAGATGAATAACTACTTGTGAGCTGTTGAACTTTTATTAAAATGTACGTTTAAAATGAACGATTTTTGCGCATCTCTGCATTACTCCTTTAATTTGTTTGAACAAAAATGTTATCTAGTACCACCACTGTTCTATCCAATGCTGACTGTACATGACTTTGGCTTCACATTATTGTCTTGCATACTTGTTCAATCTCATCGAAGTATTCATAGACAACCATTTCCAATTATATTTCAATCTGAAATCAACATTGTTATATTCAAATGTGTTCAAATGGATATTTCACAGGTTGCAATGGGTCTACAGAGCAGCAACAGTTGGTGTAGTCTGTATTGCTGAGCATGTGAGCTGAAATAGCCTAGCTCACTGGTGTAACTAAAATACTAGCCAGGTCTTTACCTGATAGCTTTATCATGTTACACACAGGCTGCTACGGTGTGGTGTGGCCTTATGGGACATGATTAGGGTTATTTGAGTGGTGTGGTTTCCTTTGGCCAACGCCAATTACGTCAAGCCAGTTATCATTTGTGTTTATTTTGTCATGTTACTTCATTCATAAAAGATGAAGAATAGTTGTGGTGATGGATGGTGTCTCACTTAACAACGAATAACAGCATTTTGAACAGTGAAGTTAATCTATGAGTAATATCCCTCCCTCTACTAAAACAGGTCTTAAGTCAGATGTGCACCATATACAGTAGGTCTAAAGAGAAATACATCAGCTATAATGCTGGTTCCAACATGACACAGATACTTCCAATATGTTTATTGGTCTTAGATTGTCACTGATATTGTGCATGGCTCTAATTTAATTGAAACCACTTTTGGGCATTACCAGGAGAGGCATTTGCTTGCCAAATTGCCTTGTCACTATTTAGTGGTGAGTGTGTTGCCCTTGCATTGTTACGACTCTGTAGTAGACATGCTGTATGTACAACAGCAGAAAATATGATTCCTCCCAGCACTATTACAAAGATATTGTATATATTGTACTCTTAGAACAGAAAATGGAGAAGAAGAAAAAAAGCAATATGAACTTGGCATCAAATGTGTGACCATGTATTCAACAGCTGTGTATATGGCTTGATGGTTTAGTTCCCAAACTGCCCTGATAGGCTACAACAGAAGTGTCTCGTCAGATAGACAGCTGTATGACACTGCCAGCTGTTTTACTACATGACCCCTGCCTGCCCTCCCCACACACTTTTATTTGCTGCTTTTTATAAACAGTTAAAATCCTCCTTATTCATCAAGATGTGCACTAGTTCACACACAGAGAGCAGCTGTACATTGGAATGTGGAAATGTTTCACTTGGAAGGTCCTCTCTCTCTCTCTCTCTCTCTCTCTCTCTCTCTCTCGTCTCTCTCTCTCTTCCTCTCTTCCTCTCTCTCAAAATTTAGTGAAAAGCATTAACTGCATATAAAGCATGTAAACATAAGGCAATGAAGAGATGTATCGGTCATCGGTGTATTTCTTAACCAGTCAACAGTGCATAGGCATTTGGTTTTTTGTCAATGAACATGCATTTTAATAGCAATATTATTTAATGGCTAATGACATCTATGAATAATCAAACAGTCGTCACCTGACACGATAACATTTGCATTTGTTTACAAGCAGGGGGGGGCAGGACCGAGTTTGGGAAACACTGGGCTAGACGACTACATTCCCCATATCGCGCTACTGAATATCCCGGATATTCCTCGCGCCGGAAGAGAAGAGGTACATTTCCCAGCCATCTTGTGGCCGTATCTAGCGAATTGTTCGCACCAAGCCTCGTAGAATCGGAGGTGAAATTCCGCTGAAGGGGCGCGATCATGCCCGGACATCTGCAAGAAAGCTTCGGCTGCGTCGTAACCAATCGGTTCGACCAGCTATTGGACGATGAATCAGACCCGTTCGAGGTGTTAAAGGCTGCGGAGAATAAGAAGAAAGAGGCGGCCGCAGCTGGTATCACCAAGTCTGCAGCCCAAGCCGCCAAGCAGCCCAAGAAGGAGTCACAGAAGGATAGGAAGAATCCGCTCTTTGACAAGAAAGATGAAACACAGGCTGCAGTACCTCTGAAGAAAGAAGGTAAGGTTGCACGCTGACAAATTGGTGGTGCATTTATTTCAAAACCTGCACAAACCTAGCCAATTTGCTAACAACAACATGATCAGGGTCAACATGGGTTCTGTCCTGTTGCGATCAATTTAGAGGGCAACAGAAGAACCAACTGCGAACATGCACATATCCAATGCATGATTGTTAGACAGGTTAATCATGCATTGGATAGCATCCACCTGTGCACTCTGGCTAGCCTCTCGCTGAAATCCATTCCACCTGCAGGATGTGGACTTTGTAGATGATGGCGCTGTGGTTGCTGCGCATGAGAATGTTTTTGTTGTGAAACAGCTCGAGCTTGGTGGGCATATTCAAACTAGATTATTTCTTAGCAGAATAAAAAGCTAGCTGGCTCTCCTAGGGATTTGCGGGACAAGCTAGCTTGCTGCGTAGTTAACTAGCTATTCTTCAAAACAACACGGATACTGAACTGTCAGAAATGTCGAGCTGAACGTTAAGGCCGGTGCGTGATGCTGTAACTAGGTAGTTCGGGCGACCTAGCCAACCAATGTCCGGTGCAGGTGGTTGTTGTTTTAGTATTTGGTAGCTAGAAACTGGCCAACACAAATAAAACAGTGCAAGTTGGCTATCCAGTTATTGCATAGCACTGTTTTCATGTAGCTAGCGTATTCAAACGGTTTATGCAGTGAAGTGTTATGACAGTGTAACTAGCGTGATGGCGTTTGTTTTCATCTGCTCAGAAGCTTTTCTAAACAGATAATGTTACTGTACTTAACTTTCTAGCTAACAAGCTACTTGTAAGATTTTTTCGACATGCATGCGCAATGTTTTTGTAAACGAGTGCATCTGGCCAGATGTCCACCACAACACAAGTAGCTAACTAAGCCCCCTCGAAATATTAGCACTAGCTAAATGCATTGAAGGAAGGTGTGTCAGCCAGTAGTCAAGAGTGCATGCTGTCAAAGTAATAATGACAGGATGTAGCTAGCTAACACAACACCCTCATGAAATAGCTAAGCAACTTCCGCTGGAGTAACCTAACATCTTTGCTGACAGCAGGCCCATATTTCATGTTGTTAAAGCTACAATATGTAACTTTTTGGGCGACCCGACCAAATTCACATATAAATGTTAGTTATAAATCTGTCATTAAATATTCTCATTGAAAGCAAGTCTAAGAAGCAGTGGATCTTTTCTATGTGCTTTATTTCTATGCTTTCTGTTTTTAAATTTAGATTGTGCCTCTTTTACTTTCAGTTTTGTACTTCAAACCGCTAAAAACAATATTTTTGGTTATGGAAAATGTATTTCTCAATGGTTTAGATGGTACAATAATTATCTAAACTATATTTGCTTGTTTTGTCACATACTGAAATTAGGCAGACTATTTAAAAAATTGCAACCAGGAAATGTCGGAGCGATTTCTGCATAGTGCATCTTTAAATAGATACACATGGAAAGGCTTAATGTGACCACGCCCCCGAGTAGGGTACAGGCATAGGGTACTCCTGTTACTCCAATGTAATTAGGCTACCTTTGGCATCATCCAAAGCAAACTACTGACACTTTTTTGTCGTTTCAATAAACGTTTTCAGCAGCCGCACTTGTCGTTATTAACATACTTGGCTGTCACAACAACAAATTATTTGCATGATACTTATTCAGTCACTCTTAATTTGTTGTCCAACCCTGCTAAGACCTACAGTAAAGCTGTCGCATTATACTTACATCACTGTTTGTTTACCCCTAGCTTTTTCGCCGGTTAGCTGACGTTAGCTGGCTGGCTAGTGAGAGAAGTTCATCTCGATCTAGGCTAATTTGCTAGTCTTAGATATGTCGCGTAACTACTTCCAGTCTTTGCCTACCCTTGAACGGTCTAGGTATTTAGAAAAGTAGATTGTTGTTGGCAGGCCTATATGACCTTTCAACTTGCTGGAGACCAGATGGGGATACCTAGGGCTGATCCCATTTAGTCGATTGTTTAGTCGAAAGGCTGTTGGTCAACCCAGATTTCTTTAGTCGAGCTGTCACAAATGATTTAGTTTGTTTCACGGTGCACAAGACACCTGTCTGATTGGCGCCTGTTTCAGTGGACTAATCCTTTGGAGGCCACAGTGATGGCACAGTCCATCACTCTAAGACATGTGCTACTGAAATTGTGTAAATGGTTATATTATGTAAGAATAATGGTGCAACACTAATACATATTATTTTAGAACAAAATGCGCTTTGTCCCGCGATGGATAGCGGTCGCCGTCCGCGGTTCTGAAACAGTCTTCAGTGCGCCGTTGAATTGGCGCCTTTCCCTATATGTTGCTAAGTGCATAATAGCGAAGTTAAGCAGCATATTGGTGTTGAGAACAATGTATGGGAGGCAGCAGCTAAGACAGGAGACGAGAAAACAGCCCTTGCCTTAATTGTCTAAGAGAAGTGAGGAGAGAGGAAATCCCAACTTAATTAGGTCTATAATCAATAGCCTAACTGTTAAACGTGCCTGGCTTTTAAATCATCCATATAGATCTACAGAAATAAGACATATCCTGCTTCTGTTTCCAGTTTGAGTGTTTGTTTAATAGCCTAGTGATTCCATGAGCACCAAGCCTCAGGCAACCACAAAATGTCGGATAAAGCAATTTCACAAATTCAGCAGTTTTTAATCTTTGCTATGCTGTAATAAAAGGCTTTTTCAATGTTGTTTTCATTAGAACACACTGTTCCCAAGGGGTAGAAAATAGTATTGTAATCTAACAGGGGCGGCAGGTAGCTTAGTGGTTAAGAGCGTTGTGCCTGTAACCGAAAGGTCGCTGGTTCTAATCCCCGAGCCGACTAGGTGAAAAATCTGTCAACGTGCCCTTGAGCAAGGCACTTAACCCCAATTGCTCATGTAAGTCGCTCTGGATAAGAGCGTCTGCTAAATGACTAAAATGTAAAAATGTAAACAGCACCTGTTTGTTACACAAAATATGCACGCAGCTCTCACTCCTATACCCTCTTTCTTGATCTCCTTATTGTTGTTGTTATTATTATGATAATCATTATAATAAGTGATGTCATTATCATTAGTAGGCTTAGTATAGCAGCCTTGTATAACCACCATTGAGCTGTAGGCCAAAGAGCGCGTCCTGTTTAGTCCTAATACCGTAACTTACTTAGGCCTATATTTCAATATCAATCAATCATTCATTCCTTCATGTCATCACACAGCATACAAGTAATTCATGCTTTGAAAATGCAATCAAGCATTTTAGTTTTAAAATGAAATAACAAAAGGGAGTTTTGGATGATTAGCCTAAACAATAAATAAACCGTAATTCATGAATGAATGCAACTGTTTTTAGTCTTTGCTGTAATAAAGTCTATATATTTATTTTCTTTCCCGTTAGAACATACTTTTTTGGTACATTTATAATTTATTCAGGGTTTACACTGTTCGTATCATATTGTAATCTTACTGCACCTGTTTGGCACACAATACTCACATAGCGCTTGCTCCTATACCAGGGTTCTTCAATTCCGGTCCTGGAGGGCCGAAACACTTCTGTTTTTTATTTCTACCTGGTAGTTAATTGCACTCACCTGGTGTCCCAGGTCTGAATTAGCCCCTGATTAGAAGGAGAGGATGAAAAAGAGAGGTGTTTCGGCACCTCCAGGACCGGAATTGAAGAACCCTGTCCTATACCCTCCTTTTTCTTGATCACCAATAGTTTCCACAACTAAGTAAAATGTCTTCCACATATCTGACTTCCCCTTTCCCTCCTGAGCAACCAGTAAACATTCCCACGTTTCGAGTTTCTTTTTTCATGTCCTCTGACCTCTGCATCCATTTTGCTGCTACGGTGTTCGGAGTTTGTTATAACCAATTTATTGATGTCATTATGATAGGCTATAGGTCAGGCCCTATTGGTCACGTGCATGCAATGCGTAGATGTTTCACATTAAGAGAGCAAGGGTTGAGGGAATGTTTTTCCTAAACAAATGAGGTATTTCAGTAACAACTTTTCAGTCAGAGAAACAAGTAAGAAACGAAATGGCTGTAATTAAGTTGCAGCTTCAGCACGGACAGTGCGATAAACACTTGCTGTCCTGTGGTGCCTGTTCGCTGCAGCAGGGAGGAGAGAGACAACGTGCGCTAGTCACACAGGCACTCGCTGTCATTTAAAAAATGTTTACACAGCATGACCATCTCTTGAGTAATTTGTGTGTCTTAATTATTTAATCAAACAGTGCGCTTAAAGCATCAGAGAAGCTCACTTTACATGTTGTGTTTTATATTTTTGTTCAGTAATAGTTGATTTTATTGAAACACAGGTCGTGTCTATATGTGGAAAAATACACGTTTTAACATTTAGAACAGATGACTCGGTCGACCAATAATTTTTTTTGTCGGGGACAGCACTAGATACAACCCTACCTAATGGCCCAAATCAAAGTAGCCTATGGCGATATCTACACCTACATGGTGCAATCTCCAGGTTTGCATAAATATCAAAATGCAGAAGAATATTAGAGCTGTTATTTGGACGGATACAGCTCAATAGTCCTTACTTCAGGGGTCTCCAACAGGTTGATCCCCAGCTACCAGTAGCCCGCAGCCCAACTATGATTAACTCTCCAAACAATTCTGAAAGTACATGAAAGTACATGCAATTTTCACGTTCCACCGAACCTGTCATGAACAAATCTCAAGTATCAGACACGGCAAGCTCCCAACTACTAGCTAATCAACACAACATTGACATTATCCCACCCCTGGTTAGCCACTATTGGTTTAAAAAGCCAAACCGAACACAATAAATGCCTATTCATTTCCAGCAATATTGCCCGTCTGTCTGAGTGGTGCGCGTGTTTGTCTATCACTCCGTGTGTAGCCAGTTGATGTGATAACCGTCTTGTGATTTGACAGAAATACTTTCCTCAAAACCTTCTCAATTAAATATTAACTACAAAGTAGTCTTACCTGGCAGAAGTAATGTCATGAGGAAGTATATCATTTGTATCTATTATTTGTTATTTGCAAACTTTGCCTTAAAATGAGCAGCAGCCGTACAGAACCATCGCTAGACCTGCATATTAGACAGCACATTCCTCACTCGCTAGAGCCGCAATTAAAGGGCCAGAGCCGCAATTAAAGGAGAATTACACTAAAAAAATCTAAATTTGTTAGTTTTCTTCCAGACCTACAAATATAATGGTATTCTGTTGTGATTTAACCATTGGCATGGACTCATAACATCCAATTTCATTGTTTCTCTATGAACAATTGTAATTTTGAGAGTGAAAAACAAAAAAATCGAAAACCAGGAAAAATAAAACTCGGAACATAATTTGGGAAAATATTACAGATTTTATAGGGTCCCTCTTAGATGTTTATCAACCATTATTTTACCAGGTATATTGACAGAAAACATAGTGTACTAGTTTATCTTGTACACTAAGGACCCAGGGGAGAGAAGAGAAGAATGTGCCTATTTGAAATCTAGATAGAAATGAGTCTCTTGCAACGTTTCATTTTTTTCTCCAGTAGCTCTCATGCTAGAAAAGGTTTGAGACCCTGCCTTACTACAAGCCAATTAGCAAGCTTTATACAAAGCGACTTACCGGTGATGAACGGCTTGAACACACATAAATGTATCGCGTAACCGGAGCTTTCCATCAACATGGCGTAATAGCCTGAAACCATGAGATTCGTCTAACCTGGTCCTTGGGCAGTTGATGAAACTTAATTTTGTGGTGTTTTCTCGTACTATTGTTCAAACAAAGCGGTAACGCAACAGCCTTTCGGCATTTTAAAAGCAGGGTTAGTTAGCTAATTGAAGAAAGTCTGTTGGAATCGGCTCTTTGGCTGATAATCGTGACGCACAGTCCATGTGACTGTCTACCTGTTCATGCTAACATTCTTTGTTTTAAAATGAACGTGTTTTTAGGTATGATGTAGCTCAGGGTTCTTCAATTCCGGTCCTGGAGGGCCGAAACACCTCTGTTTTTCATCCTCTCCTTCTAATCAGGGGCTAATTCAGACCTGGGACACCAGGTGAGTGCAATTAACTACCAGGTAGAAATAAAAAAACAGAAGTGTTTCGGCCCTCCAGGACCGGAATTGAAGAACCCTGATGTAGCTTGTTAAGACGACATGGAAATATGTTAAAAATGACCAATCAAGCACATCCAAAATGATTATAGATTTTTATTTAATTTTTTTATTTAACCTTTATTTAACTAGGCAAGTCAGTTAAGAACAAATTATTATTTACAATGACGGCCTACACCGGCCTAACCCGGACGACACTGGGCCAATTGTGCGCCGCCCTATGGGAATTCCAAATCACGGCCGGTTGTGATACAGCCTGGAATCGAACCAGGGCGTCTGTAGTGACGCCTCAAGCACTGAGATGCAGTGCCTTAGACCGCTGCGCCACTCGGGAGCCCAATGAATGCAAATAAAAAATAATACAGCTGTTGTCGGGTTATGTGTAAAGCAGGAAATTGAACATGGGAGTAACAGGAGCAGCCTACGGCTGTACCCTACTCGGGGGCGTGGTCACGTTAAGCCATGCCACGCCATGCCGTGTGTATCTATGCTTACTTGAAGTTCCTCATGCAATTCGCCTCTAGTCTAGACACTCGTGCACAGTACCACTCTTGATGTTATTATACTTTTTGGTTACAACATGATGATTTGGCCCCAATAGCCTTTATCAAGCCAAAACATGTTTTAATCAAAAAGTATTATTGAAAGAGTGGTTTTTGGTTGCACCGCCCTTCTAATTAGTCTCTGTAGTCATATCAGTGTCCACCTCTAAAGCCTCCATGTGTTGTTGTGGTGGCAGGTATCAGGCGGGTGGGCCGGAGACCGGACCAGCAGGGCCAACCTGGCTCCCAGCACCAGGCCGGGCAGGGCGAAGGGCGGCCCGCTGGCGAGAGGAGGCCGGAAAACAGGAGACCCCCACGCGAGCGCCGCTTCGATAAACCCGTCGAGGACAAGCCCGACATCGGAGAGAGAGGAGAATTCTCTGCAGAAAAGTGAGTAGTTGCTGTAGTAAATGACAACGCTTAGAGCAATTTTTTGTTAATGATAATAATAATTATTATTATCATCGTTGATGAAATCTGGATGTCTGGGAATCGTGGGATAGACAGATGTCCGGGACACACTGCATGCTTCAGTTTGTTATTTCTAAGTGTCAAATAATAATAATAATAATATGCCATTTAGCAGACGCTTTTATCCAAAGCGACTTACAGTCATGCGTGCATAAATTTTTTTGTGTATGGGTGGTCCCGGGGATCGAACCCACTACCTTGGCGTTACAAGCGCCATGCTCAACCAGCTGAGCTACAGAGGACCACCCATACACCAGATGACACCTCTCTCTTTCACTTGGCTTTGACTGTAGTTTGTGCTAACTAGTAACTAAAGCAATGCAAAAAACGGTCAAAATTCAAATCACACCTATTATCCTCACAGCCTACAGTGAGGGAAAAAAGTATTTGATCCCCTGCTGATTTTGTACGTTTGCCCACTGACAAAGAAATGATCAGTCTATAATTTTAATGGTAGGTTTATTTGAACAGTGAGAGACAGAATAACCAGAAAAACGCATGTCAAAAATGTTAGAAATTGATTTGCATTTTAATGAGGGAAATCTGTATTTGACCCCCTCTCAATCAGAAAGATTTCTGTCTCCCAGGTGTCTTTTATACAGGTAACGAGCTGAGATTAGGAGCACACTCTTAAAGGGAGTGCTCCTAATCTCAGTTTGTTACCTGTATAAAAGACACCTGTCCACAGAAGCTATCAATCAATCAGATTCCAAACTCTCCACCATGGCCAAGACCAAAGAGCTCTCCAAGGATGTCAGGGACAAGATTGTAGACCTACACAAGGCTGGAATGGGCTACAAGACCATCACCAAGCAGCTTGGTGAGAAGGTGACAACAGTTGGTGTGATTATTCGCAAATGGAAGAAACACAAAATAACTGTCAATCTCCCTCGGCCTAGGGCTCCATGCAAGATCTCACCTCGTGGAGTTGCAATGATCATGAGAATGGTGAGGAATCAGCCCAGAACTACACGGGAGGATCTTGTCAATGATCTCAAGGCAGCTGGGACCATAGTCACCAAGAAAACAATTGGTAACACACTACGCTGTGAAGGACTGAAATCCTGCAGCGCCCGCAAGGTCCCCCTGCTCAAGAAAGAACATATGCATGCCCGTCTGAAGTTTGCCAATGAACATCTGAATGATTCAAAGGAGAACTGGGTGAAAGTGTTGTGGTCAGATGAGACCAAAATGGAGCTCTTTGGCATCAACTCAACTCGCCGTGTTTGGAGGAGGAGGAATGCTGCCAATGACCCCAAGAACACCATCCCCACTGTCAAACATGGAGGTGGAAACATTATGCTTTGGGGGTGTTTTTCTGCTAAGGGGACAGGACAACTTCACCGCATCAAAGGGACGATGGACGGGGCCATGTACCGTCAAATATTGGGTGAGAACCTCCTTCCCTCAGCCAGGGCATTGAAAATGGGTCGTGGATGGGTATTCCAGCATGACAATGACCCAAAACACACGGCCAAGGCAACAAAGGAGTGGCTCAAGAAGAAGCACATTAAGGTCCTGGAGTGGCCTAGCCAGTCTCCAGACCTTAATCCCATAGAAAATCTGTGGAGGGAGCTGAAGGTTCGAGTTGCCAAACGTCAGCCTCAACCTTAATGACTTGGAGAAGATCTGCAAAGAGGAGTGGGACAAAATCCCTCCTGAGATGTGGGCAAACCTGGTGGCCAACTACAAGAAACGTCTGACCTCTGATTGCCAACAAGGGTTTTGACACCAAGTACTAAGTAATGTTTTGCAGAGGGGTCAAATACTTCTTACCCTCATTAAAATACAAATCAATTTATAACATTTTGGACATGCGTTCTTCTGAATTTTTCTGTATTTTCTGCGTTATTCTGTCTCTCACTGTTCAAATAAACCAACCATTAAAATTATAGACTGATCATTTCTTTGTCAGTGGGCAAACGTACAAAATCAGCAGGGGATCAAATACTTTTTTCCCTCACTGTATAACCTACAGTGCCTTCAGAAAGTATTCATACCCCATGACTTATTTTACATTTTGTTGTTAGAGCCTGAATTAAAAATGGATCAAATTAGTGAAAACATGTTTTTAGAAATTTTTGCTAATTTATTGAAAAGGAAATAATGAAATATCTCATTTACATAAGTATTCACACCCCTGAGTCATTACTTTGTAGAAACACCTTTGGCGGCGATTACAGCTGTGAGTCGTCTTGGGTATGTCTATCAGCTTTGCACATCTGGGTTTGGGGATTTTCTCTCATTCTTCCTTGCAGATTTTCTCAAACTCTGTTAAGTTAGATCGGGAGCGGCGGTGATTTCCACAGATTTTCAATTCTGGGCTTTGGCTGGGCCACTCAAGGACTTTCACATTCTTGTTCTAAAGCCATTCTAGTGTTGCTTTAGCTGTATGCTTGGGGTCAGTTGGTAGAGCATGGTGCTTGCAACACCAGGGTTGTAGGTTCGATTCCCACGGGGGGCCAGTATGAAAAATGTATGCTCTCACTAACTGTAAGTCGCTCTGGATAAGAGCGTCTGCTAAATGACTAAAATGTAAAAAATGTAAATAGCATGATTCTGCCACCACCATGCATTATGGTAGGGATGGTGTTTGACGGGTGATGAGCTGTGCCTGGTTTTCTCCAGACATAGTGCTTTGCATTCAGTTAAATTTTTGTCTCATCAGACCACAGAATCTTTTGCCTCTCAGTCTTTCACATGCGTTTTTGCAAACTCTAAGCGTGCTGTCAAGTGCCTTTTTCTCAGGAGTGGCTTCTGTCTGGCCACTCTCCCATAAAGCCCAGATTGGTGAAGTGCTGTAGAAACTATTGTCCTTCTGGCAGGTTCTCCCATCTCAGCCAAGGAACTCTGTAGTTCTGTCAGAGTGGTCATTGGGTTCTTGGTCACCTCCCTGACCAAGGTCCTTCTTGCCCAGTTTCTCAGTTTGGTCTGACGGCCAGCTCTATGCAGAGTCTGGGTAGTTCTATATTTTTTCAATTTCCAGATGATGGAGACCGCTGTTCTCTAGGAAACTTTCAACACTATAAATTGTTCTATACCCTTCACCAGATATATGCCTCATCACAATTCTATCTCAGAGATCTAGGGACAGTTCCTTGGATTTCATGGTATCGTTTCTGCTCTGACATACACTGTCAACTGTGGGACCTTATATAGACAGGTGTGTTTCTTTCTAAATCATGTCCAAACAATTGAATTGGCCACAGGTGGACTCCCAAGTTGTAGTGACATCGCAAGGATGATCAAAATAAATTGGATGCACCTGAGCTCAAGTTGGAGTGTCATAGCAAAGGGGTGTGAACACTTGTTACATGTTTTAGGAATTTTTTAGAATTTATGCTAAAATTCTTAAAAACATTTTGTCATTATGGGGTATTGTGTGTAGATGGGTGAGGAAAAAAATCAATTTAATCCATTTTGAATTCAGGTTGTAAGACAACAAAATGTGGAATAAGTCAAGGGGTATGACTACTTTCTGAAGGTACTGTATATATCCTTGCATGTTTTTAAAACGTTCAATAAAGTAGTATTCGTAGTTCTGTGCTGCTTGATGCTGAGCCTATGTGTGTGTCCCTCCTCAGACCTCTTGGAGACCGGCCCCCCAGAGGGCGTGGTGGCGGGCGTGGTGGACGGGGGCGGGGCATGGGCCGGGGCGATGGCTTCGACTCCCGTGGCAAACGGGACTTCGACAGACACAGTGGCGGCGGTGACAAACCGTGAGTCATTTCTGCTCTGAGTCCTTAAAGGACTAGTGGTAGTGATGGTCTTTTGGGGGGATTAGAGCTTCAGATGCTCTGTGACTAGTGGTGGTGATGGTATTTTGGAGGGAATAGATATTCAGATGTTCTGTGACTAGTGGTGGTGATGGTATTTTGGAGGGATTAGATATTCAGATGCTCTGTGACTAGTGGTGGTGATGGTATTTTGGAGGGATTAGATATTCAGATGCTCTGTGACTAGTGGTAGTGATGGTATTTTGGAGGGATTAGATATTCAGATGCTCTGTGACTAGTGGTAGTGATGGTATTTTGGAGGGATTAGATATTCAGATGCTCTGTGACTAGTGGTAGTGATGGTATTTTGGGGGGATTAGATATTCAGATTCTCTGTGACTAGTGGTGGTGATGGTATTTTTGGGTGATTAGATATTCAGATGCTCTGTGACTAGTGGTAGTGATGGTATTTTGGAGGGATTAGATATTCAGATGCTCTGTGACTAGTGGTAGTGATGGTATTTTGGAGGGATTCGATATTCAGATGCTCTGTGACTAGTGGTAGTGATGGTATTTTGGAGGGATTAGATATTCAGATGCTCTGTGACTAGTGGTAGTGATGGTATTTTGGAGGGATTAGATATTCAGATGCTCTGTGACTAGTGGTAGTGATGGTATTTTGGAGGGATTAGATATTCAGATGCTCTGTGACTAGTGGTAGTGATGGTATTTTGGAGGGATTAGATATTCAGATGCTCTGTGACTAGTGGTAGTGATGGTATTTTGGAGGGATTAGATATTCAGATGCTCTGTGACTAGTGGTGGTGATGGTATTTTGGAGGGATTAGATATTCAGATGCTCTGTGACTAGTGGTAGTGATGGTATTTTGGCGGGATTAGATATTCAGATGCTCTGTGACTAGTGGTAGTGATGGTATTTTGGAGGGATTAGATATTCAGATGCTCTGTGACTAGTGGTAGTGATGGTATTTTGGAGGGATTAGATATTCAGATGCTCTGTGACTAGTGGTAGTGATGGTATTTTGGAGGGATTAGATATTCAGATGCTCTGTGACTAGTGGTGGTGATGGTATTTTGGAGGGATTAGATATTCAGATGCTCTGTGACTAGTGGTAGTGATGGTATTTTGGAGGGATTAGATATTCAGATGCTCTGTGACTAGTGGTAGTGATGGTATTTTGGAGGGATTAGATATTCAGATGCTCTGTGACTAGTGGTGGTGATGGTATTTTGGAGGGATTAGATATTCAGATGCTCTGTGACTAGTGGTGGTGATGGTATTTTGGAGGGATTAGATATTCAGATGCTCTGTGACTAGTGGTAGTGATGGTATTTTGGAGGGATTAGATATTCAGATGCTCTGTGACTAGTGGTAGTGATGGTATTTTGGAGGGATTAGATATTCAGATGCTCTGTGACTAGTGGTAGTGATGGTATTTTGGAGGGATTAGATATTCAGATGCTCTGTGACTAGTGGTGGTGATGTTATTTTGGAGGGATTAGATATTCAGATGCTCTGTGACTAGTGGTAGTGATGGTATTTTGGAGGGATTAGATATTCAGATGCTCTGTGACTAGTGGTGGTGATGGTATTTTGGAGGGATTAGATATTCAGATGCTCTGTGACTAGTGGTAGTGATGGTATTTTGGAGGGATTAGATATTCAGATGCTCTGTGACTAGTGGTGGTGATGGTATTTTGGAGGGATTAGATATTCAGATGCTCTGTGACTAGTGGTGGTGATGGTGGAGCTTTTGGTTTCCGTTTTTTTCTCAACAGTCAGAAATCCGAGGAGAAGCGTGGCGGGAGTGGCTCTCACAACTGGGGGAACCCCAAGGATGAAACGAGGTCGGTGTTCAAACAATCATATCCTGCTCCCTTAAATGAGATGAAAGAGCATCGTTATGTGTAGTCAAGGACACAGGTCCTTTGTTGATGTTGACTGGTTTGTTCCTTCGCCCTTGAGGGGATAAATCAAGTTGTGTTGAATTTCCATTCCCCAGTGGTGATGCTGAACAGACTTCTGCCCCTGAGGTAACCCCTGAGGGAGAGGAACACCCCCCTGCTGACTCTGAGAACAAGTGAGTACCCTCCTGGACCTGTCTAGTTAACCTCCCCACACACCTCTGTGCAGAACACCCCAGGACTGCTGCTCTGACTGTAAAACGGGACCACCAACTACACAACCAACTCATTTAGCTCCTTTTCATTGAACCTTTATTTATACAGGTTAAGTTGAATTTTTGCCAGGGATACCTGTTCTTGAATTTGTACTGGTTCACTATGGTGCTGCATTCATGCTGCTTCATTCAGTATGATCTCAACGTTCAATTCATCCTGTGGTCCACAATGCAAGCAGCCCTACAGTCAATCTAGAATAAATCCAAAACAACAACAGAAATGTGAAAGCTAACAGACAATGGATGGTAATCGCTTGCAATAACAAATGTGTCTCTGTCTCCTCCAGGGAGAATGAGGTGGAGGAACCAAAGGAGGAGGGCCCCAAGGAGATGACCCTGGATGAATGGAAGGCCATGCAGGACAAGGAGCGAGCCAAGGTGGAGTTCAACATCCGCAAGCCCAACGAGGGCGCCGACAGCAAGTGGAACAAAGGCTACGTTCTGCACAAGTCCAAGAGCGAAGATGTAAGTGACGAAAAGCCGAAAGACGTAAGTGACACGAGCCGAGAATTTGTATTTATTTTTTGCTTATCTATAGTTGTGCAGTGCACTGTTAGGTGTGTGTATATATATATATATGGATGTTTTCCCATTGTATTTGGTTGTGTTTAGGACTGTGACAGTCATGGAGTTTTGGATGACGGTAATTGGCCAGCCAAATGGCCGCGGTCTCCATAATAACCATTCAAATAGGAATATTTGTGTATATATATGTATTTGTTTTGACCTACATTTTCTGCTTTCCTCCACTCCTGACTGCATGTGCTGCCATATAAATAATATAATGAAAAGAACGGGCATCCCCATTCAAGTCAATGAAGGCATAAGGGGTGGACTGGCCATTACAAGTGTATCCATAGGAGCAAAGCAGGAAGTAAAAACAGGAAGTGTACCCATCAATTTGTGCTGTGATTTGTTGATTCAACTCAACTTACAAGCCAGTTGGTGAGTTGCAGCGATGAGACAAGATCGAAATTGGGGTGAAAAGGGGGGTAAAATACAAAAAACTATAAAAATAACAATGTGTAATTGTGCCAGCCCTAGTTGTGGATCAATGCGAAAAAATCTTGGTAAGGTATTAAATAACTGTGGTGGTCTGTATTTGTTTATGTATTGGCCAACAAAATGGCTGATATAAACCAGATAGTAAACCAGCAAACAACCCTCCCCAAGAGGCTATGCCATTACAACCCTCCCCAAGAGGCTATGCATATATTACAAATGTGACTGACGTATTCATCCTTATTGTTGGTCCTTTCTCTTGGATGTTGCAGAGACCAGCTGTGATTGATGCTCCGGAGATTGAAGCAGACACGACCCCTCTGTTCAAGGTGCCTGTTGTTTCACATATTCAACCCTATACAATTCTGATAAAACAAGCCTTTATCTACACACTCATACACATTGGCATAGTATATCAGGAGTTTAATTATGTCAAACTGTAGTTAGCATGTTGGCTATTTGAGTTGAGATGGTTGCTATCAGTGGATTCTGGTTAAATGTAAACAACATCAATTCTTCCTCCATCAGGGCAATCCTGAAGAAGTCGGCCCGGATCACCACTTCCGCAAGCCCGCCAACGACATCACGGCCCAGCTGGAGATCAACTTTGGAGACCTGGGCCGGCGCGGGCGCGGGGGAGCCCGTGGAGGAAGGGGAGGCCGCGGTGCGGGAGGAGGCCGATCTGAAAAGGTAACGCTAATGGAGGCTGTTGTCATTGAACACAAATAGATGTAAATATTGATCACAAAAGGCTATGATTACTAGGGTTGAATATTTTCCCTGTATTTTACAAATGTTCAATCCCGAGAATAAATCACTTTTCTCCCGGGTAACCCGGTATTTCCCGCCAAAACCGGAAGTGTCATTCAAAAGCATTATAAAGCATATAAATATGTTGGGATTTGATTAGAGCTTTGATCAGCATGAAAATTCAAACTTGATGCTACCTGAGCCTGTTGAGACATATATTAAATACATTTTATCAGTCCTACATTAACGAGCCCATAGATGTAGCTAGCTATATAAAGCCCATAGATGTAGCTAGCTATATAAAAGCCCATAGATGTAGCTAGCTATATAAAGCCCATAGATGTAGCTAGCTATATAAAGCCCATAGATGTAGCTAGCTATATAAAGCCCATAGATGTAGCTAGCTATATAAAAGCCCATAGATGTACCTAGCTATATAGAAGCCCATAGATGTAGCTAGCTATATAGAAGCCCATAGATGTAGCTAGCTATATAAAGCCCATAGATGTAGCTAGCTATATAAAGCCCATAGATGTAGCTAGCTATATAAAAGCCCATAGATGTACCTAGCTATATAAAAGCCCATAGATGTAGCTAGCTATATAAAGCCCATAGATGTAGCTAGCTATATAAAGCCCATAGATGTAGCTAGCTATATAAAGCCCATAGATGTAGCTAGCTATATAAAAGCCCATAGATGTACCTAGCTATATAAAAGCCCATAGATGTAGCTAGCTATATCCTCTCTTGGGTAAATCAATTAATCTAGCTCCAGTAGGCTAATATTTTTGAGCGTGAACTGTATTACTGTACTGTATTGTATTATACGGACTGGAATTACGCACATCATTCAAACCATGATAAAGCAGGAGAGAACATGCGATTCTGGTGCAGAACATGCGGCCTACAAAGTTACAAGTATAGGCTACTGACTTAGATTTTAATTTTGAAATATAATGGGGCCTATTTGTGTCATTAGTAGGCTGACGAATATATATACCTTTCATAATATTTCCCCTAATGTTATTAGCCTCCTCTTCATCGTTCTAATGACATCCTTGAATAATATAGGACTAGAATTAGATGCAGAAGGCTTTCACTTCTCTTCACTAAGATTGAATGGTTATGGGGCTGAATAAATAACTGCTATGGCCTGCCACTATCGCGCGTTTGCTCTTCTTTCAAACTACCCGTGAGTTCTCTTGGCTGCTGTATTTAACATTCAGCAAAAAATAGCTTGCCGAATAGTCTATTGGTATAAGAAATGCTAAAAAAAAAAAAAAAAAAGATTTCCAGCAAGCTATTCTAGTCTAGCTTTTCCTGCATGGAACTCCAAGAGCTAAGGAGCGTTTTTTAAGGAGGCCAGCAGAGCACAGGTGGTTGCGTATTGCGCAAGAGACAGAGGCTATAAGTTAGACACTTGTTATGCATCATTAATTAGATAAATATAAGGCTAGTACTGCATTAAATGTATTACCTGTAAGAGGTAGGCTAAGACATCTATCTATCTATATATATATATATATATCAGCAAAAAAAGAAACATCCCTTTTTCGGGACCCTGTCTTTCAAAGATAATTTGTAAAAATCCAAATAACTTCACAGATCTTCATTGTGAAGGGTTTAAACACTGTTTCCCATGCTTGTTCAATTAACCATAAACAGTTAATGAACATGCACCTGTGGAACGGTCGTCAAGACACTAACAGTAGGCAATTAGCTAATTTTCCCCCTAACATCGGACACCCCCTAACATCAGACACCCCCCAACATCGGACACCCCCTAACTTTGGACACTCTCTAGCGGTTGGAGGACTAAATCACCTCAAGCTCAACATTTAAATGGACTGGAAAAGAACGGTAAGTTTCTTGACTACACCCTTCTAGCTAGCTGACCACCGATTTTCAGTGCAATTTATGTAAGTTAAGTTAGGTTTTGAGCGTTTTCAAAAAAGTTATATATGTACACATTTTGTGCAACACGCTGCATATTGTAAAATTTGACTGCGCGACAGACCACACATAATTTCATATCCAACTTTTTACCTCTGAAATATAGCTAACTGATTTTCTAATGTTGCTAGCTTAGTTGCTAAATGTTGCTAGAACTGCTAAGACAGCAAAAAGGAAAGAAATTGTAAGCGTTAGATAATACATATCACAAAAACAGCTGAATGTTGTCAAGCTTTATCGTATCAAAATTGGAGTCCTTTGACGGGGGCGTTTTGCACAATCTGCAAAAATGTATTTGGAACTTTGAACCATTAACTTTTTGACACCTATCACTGTTGGCTATGTTTCATCTTACAACAGCTACATACAGGCAGTATTTAGTCAAATTTTACAATGTATGCATCAATATTAAACTAATTGGGACACTCATTTTCATTACAGATAACATCAAACAAAAAACGTGGGTACACTTTCAGTTAGTGAAAACTTTCATCATCTTTCAATGCCTTAACTTTGAAATGTAAATGTTTATACATATTCAGATTTAGTTATCTCCGTGTGGTGCCAGGATAACCACCTCTCCCTCAAAGTGACCAAGACAAAGGAGATGATTGTGAACAACAGGAAAAAAAAGAGGACTGAGCACGCCCCCATTCTCATCGACGGGGCTGTAGTGGAACAGGTTGAGAGCTTCAAGTTCCTTGGTGTCCACATCACCAACGAACTATCATGGTCCAAACACACCAAGACTGTCGTGAAGAGGGCACAACAAAGCCTATTCCCCCTCAGGAGACTGAAAAGATTTGGCATGGGTCCTCAGATCCTCAAAAAATTCTACAGCTGCACCATCGAGAGCATCCTGACTGGTTGCATCATCGCCTGGTATGGCAACTGCTTGGCCTCCGACCGCAAGGCACTACAGAGGGTAGTGCGTACGGCCCAGTACATCACTGGGGCCAAGCTTCCTGCCATCCAGGACCTCTATACCAGGCGGTGTCAGAGGAAGGCCCTCAAAATTGTCAAAGACTCCAGCCACCCTAGTCATAGACTGTTCTCTCTGCTACCGCACAGCAAGCGGTACCGGAGTGCCAAGTCTAGGTCCAAAAGACTTCTCAACAGCTTCTACCCCCAAGCCATAAGACTCCTGAACAGCTAATCATGGCTACCCGGACTATTTGCACTGCCCCCCCACCCCCACCCCATCTTTTTACGCTGCTGCTACTCTGTTAATTATTTATGCATAGTCACTTTAACTCTACCCACATGTACATATTACTTCAACTACCTCAACTAGCCGGTGCCCCCGCACATTGACTCTGCACCGGTACCCCCCTGTATATATAGCCTCCCTACTGTTATTTTATTTTACTTCTGCTCTTTTTTTCTCAACACTTTTTTGTTGTTTTATTTTACATTTTTATTAAAAAATAAATGCACTGTTGGTTAAGGGCTGTAAGTAAGCATTTCACTGTAATGTCTGCACCTGTTGTATTCGGCGCATGTGGCCAATAAAATTTGATTTGATTTGATTATCTTTCTAAAATGTGTATAGTATGCCAAGTTATTTAGCTACATGTATTAACACCACAGCATGGAGAAAGTCAAGAGGAAGCAGTGGAGTGAGGTGGACATGTTCCATGCCATGGAGGACTGCGGGGCAGGGATGGCTATCCGCCAGGCTGCCAAGGTTAGGCATCTTTTGTTTTTAGGAGATGACCATGTGTATGTGAATTTTATCTGCTAGTAACAGTTTTATTTTCTTATCTACCAAGGTGCATGGTGTACCTCGGCAGACCCTGGCGGACAGGCTGAGCGGCCGGGTGACCCATGGTTGTCGCAGTGGACCACCCACATTGCTTGCACCAGAGGATGAAAATTCTCTGGTGCAGTACTGTATCTATGGGTTCCCCTTCACCAGACAGAGGCTGATGAAATACGCCAACAAAATAGGCAGGTATTTGGTGTTCTATGTATTTATATATGTAGATTGGTGGACTGACTGTTCTCAATGTGTGTGATGTAAATGTGGATATGTATGGTGATGCCAAAACAAACATTTTCATCCTGGATGGACAATTATATATTCTATTCTATTGTAGGTTTCGGCACCCAGGGGAAACAATCCCACCACTGGGGAAGAGGAGGTGGGAAATGTTCAGGAAGAGGCACAAGAACCTGAGCATGAGGAGGCCCGACACCCTGGGCAGGGGGAGAGCTGAGTGTGCCACACGTCCGACGATGGACACCTTCTTCACTTCTTATGAGAAGCACTTGGAGGAGAGTGGGTTGAGGGAGTAACCCAGACAAATCTATAACTGCGATGAGTCTGGGTGTCGTAGCGACCAGAGCAGGCACAAAGTGCTGGCTCCCCGGGGCGCAAAACACGTGTACCAGCAGGCTCCGGGGACCAAGGAGCACATCACAGTGCTGGCCTGCTTCAACGCAGCTGGGGAGGACGTACCCCCGTTTATCATCTACCCCAAGTGTTTCCCCGGTGGCCACTACACACTGGGAGCCCCCCCCCCCCAAGCCTTGGCTAGCAGTGGCTACATTGATGGGGACCTGTTCAGGAAGTGGTTTCAGCACTTCTTTAAGCATGCAGTGAAGGAGCGCCCTCTCCTTCTCCTCTTCGATGGGCACAAGAGCCACATGGACCCGGAAGTGCTCGCGGCGGCACTAAGGGAAGGGGTTATACTTCTTTGTCTTCCACCACACTGCACCCATGTCCTGCAGCCGCTGGACGTGGCATACTTTGGCCCTTTAAAGGCTGAGTTCTCCAAGGTAGCTGGAGACCTTTAGCCATTTTGACCACTCCTACATGGTAAACAAATCAGAATCAGTATTCCGCTACCCGTACCAGCGATGCAAGGACATGCGCTATGTGGTGGAAGGGTTTAAGAAGTGTGGCCTCTTTCCTTTTCACCCTTCAGCCATTGAAGGGTCCCGTTTAATGCCGTCTCGGTCCCTACCGGGTCACACCACCGCCTCTCCTGGAACCAGCAGCACTGTGCCGTCCATCAGCACTTCCTCCCCAGCGACCACAGGAGGACCCTCAGCCCCATCTACAGTCCCAGTCCCTGCTCCAGTCCCAGGCCTAGCTCTAGAAGAGCACCCCCTAATAGAGGGGGGGCTGATAGCGAAGGACCTGGGGCACATCCTTACTGTCCTGAAGTATCGGCTGGACCGATACAGAAGACTGCCTGTGGTCACCACATGCCTCACCGGGGAGGAATACACGCGCCAGTGGCAGGAGAGGGGTGAGAAGGAGAGGGCCGAGGCAGAGGAGAAAGAGTGTCGGGCAGCCCTCAGAACACAGAGGGCACAGGAGAGGGCTGCCATGGATGAGACCATTGACGCCATCGCCTCTGCAGGACCCCCTGCTGGAACCACTCCTGACAGCTGTATCACTACTGCCAGTGCCTCCCAGTGTGCAACACCTGTAGGAGCCGCCGGAGTCCCAAGCTGCAGAAGAAGGCCACGTGCCTACTCTCCTGGCCACACCATCGGCCAATCTCTCTTTACATATCTACAGTACATAGCACCAGCCCTCAAGTCATCTCCACCTCCTCCAAAACCTCTGCAGCTTCCTCCAGAGGTATTGATGTAAAAAGTTGAAAAGGGTTTTCATGAAACATGCTCTGTCTAACACTACTTTTTCTCAAACTGCAGCACAGAAAAGGAAGAGAAAAGCTCCACCGGTCACATCTGTCATGCCACCACTCTCAGGTACTTCATCATCTGTTTTTCTCTCTCTCTCAGTTGTATCAATTACTATTGTTGTTGAAGAACTTCTACATTTTGCAAAACCATATTAATCAATTTTTATTATTATTTTATTTTATTTTATATGAAAGAAGACACCTGCTGTGCTCGCTACGGAGAGCATGATCCGCCTGCAAGCTCCTCTCAGGAGTGTAGATCCGAGGTGCCATGGGTGTGCTGTGACTTCTGCCAGCACTGGTTCCACTGCAGGTGTGTGCAGTGGGATCAAGAGGTAGCGGTGGAGCTGGATTTCTATTGTGATTTTTGTGACAATATAGGTCGAGATTTAATTGTTTGTTTTGTTTGTGTTCATATGAAATTATTTATTTGTACCAAAAAATAAATGTCTAAAATATAATATATATTTATTGAACCCATCTTGTGTATTTCTTCCTTTACTTTCCAAGTGCACCTCTGCAACACAAACTCAAACAGTGTTTTCATTGTTTATGTCAATGCACATAAATGAAATTAAAGTTTTATTTGATGTAAATTATTAATACTCATATTTTAGTATTCAACTGTTATCTACTTTCTCAAAACATAAGATTAATCTGTAAAACGCTGAATATGTTGGTGAAGAACCATTTTTTAAGAGTCCACAGGAGGGCGCACCGGGCTACGCAATGAAAAGTTGACAGGCAAGTCATTCTTTTTTACCGGAAGGCTAGCCAACTAGTCAACTATCTAGTAATCACTTCGGGTACGTGGTTGGTGTCTCTTTTTTTAACAAAATAGTAAGGTGGCCAATAACGGGGCCGTATGCCGATAATACGGGACGTATTTCTTTGCTAAACCGCTTATCAAAAAGCTGATAATAGTAGTATTTCCACTGAAATGTCAAACTTGCTAATTGCTAACCCGTTAGCTAACATTTTTACGACACCAATAATCACATAACATTGATGGCTTGATCACAAGATAACACTGTTGAAGGTAATAAAAAAAAATTACGCTGTTGAATATGCCGATAATACAGGGTTCCACGCTAAGGTCACACTTATGAAAACTTAGGATACTAAAGAGGCCTTTCTACTGACTCTGAAAAACACCAAAAGAAAGATGCCCAGGGTCCCTGCTTATCTGCGTGAACGAGCCTTAGGCATGCTGCAAGGAGGCATGAGGACTGCAGATGTGGCCAGGGCAATAAATTGCAATGTCCGTACTGTGAGATGCCTAAGACAGCGGTACAGGGAGACAGGACGGACAGCTGATCGTCCTCGCAGTAGCAGACCACTTGTAACAACACCTGCACAGGATCGGTACATCCGAACATCACACCTGCGGGACAGGTACAGGATGGCAACAACAACTGCCCGAGTTACACCAGCAACGCACAATCCCTCCATCAGTGCTCAGACTGTCCGCAATAGGCTGAGAGAGGCTGTACTGAGGGCTTGTAGAACTGTTGTAAGGCAGGTCCTCACCAGACATCACCGACAACAACGTCGCCTATGGGCACAAACCCACCGTCGCTGGACCAGACATGACTGGAAAAAAGTGCTCTTCACTGACGAGTCGCGGTTTTGTCTCACCAGGGGTGATGGTCGGACTAGTGTTTATCGTCGAAGGAATGAGCGTTACGCCGAGGCTCATCCTGACATGACCCTCCAGCATGACAATGCCACCAGCCATACTGCTCGTTCTGTGCGTGATTTTCTGCAAGACAGGAATGTCAGTGTTCTACCATGGCCAGCGAAGAGCCCGGATCTCAATCCCATTGAGCACATTTGGGACCTGTTGGATCGGAGGGTGAGGGCTAGGGCCATTCCCCCAAGAAATGTCCGGGAACTTGCAGATGCCTTGGTGGAAGAGTGGGGTAACATCTCACAGCAAGAACTGGAAAATCTGGTGCAGTCCATGAGGAGGAGATGCACTGCAGTACTTAATGCAGCTGGTGGCCACACCAGATACTGACTGGTACTTTTGATTTTGACCCCCTCTTTGTTCAGGGACACATTATTCCATTTATGTTAGTCACATGTCTGTGGAACTTGTTCAGTTTCTGTATCAGTTGTTGAATCTTGTTATGTTCATACAAATATTTACACATGTTAAGTTTGCTGAAAATAAATGCAGTTGACAGTGAGAGGACATTTCTTTTTTTGCTGAGTTTATATATATATATATATAATCTAGAACAGGATTATCTATTTTGGATGCAATTTGAATGGAGTTGATGGAGAGAGAGAGAGACTGCGAGAGACTGCTCGCGCGTGCACTGATTTTAAAGCAACGATATTCGAGTGATAAGCTATTTTTAAAACTCTGGAGCTGGAATTTTAAAAATTATAATCTTTACAATTAAAAACAAGGTGACCCCGAAAGCCAGATGGAGATGGTAAATTAGACACGCATTCGGTCCTTATATTACTGTAGCAAGGGCTATGCTGCAGCAAATCTAGGCCTACCTGTCACAAGAAAAAAGGTTGCCATGATGAGATGATACATGCATTGTGAACTGCGCTCCATACTGAGATGGGCTGTCTGTCCCCATCCTGAGCGTTGAATCATCATGCATTGGCCGTAGAGAAGCCAGATTTAGACATTGCATATAATTTAACAGTTCCATTTCACGCCATGCTGTTCATATAAATAATTTATTCAAATTTACCAGTTTCTCGCAGGAAAAGGGAGTGGTTTTGGGCAGTAAACCTCGGTAACCGGGTTCCCACCATTCAACCTTAATGGTTACTGACCATAGAAAGCTGTTTTCACTGACCACAAAAAGTCAAATTGGGTGCTCAAGCTGACTGTGATCATTGTTCTACTTGTTTTGAGTTGTGTTGTTCATGTAGTACCTCCCAATCCCTACTGAACACGACCCAGTATTCTCTGATTTTGTAATTTTTTTAAAAATATTTTTCTCTCTCTCTTGTCCCCAGCCGGGTGGAGTGTCCGTTCCCAACGTTGACGACCCAGAGGCCTTCCCGGCCCTGGCCTAATACTCTAGCACTGCTACCAGCCCACCCCATCAGCCCCTCCGGGCATTAGCCCCGCCCCTCCGGGCCCCTCCTCTACGAGGCTTGCATGCTTACAACTTCTTCAAGTATACGATAAAAAAAAAAGACTGTCATCACACCTGAGGACTGAAATTGTAACCTGTTTTTAAAAGGACAGATAAAAAGACCAAAAAAATTGGAAAAATGACTTCTCTTGATGAACTGAAGCAAATTATTGGTAAACGTTTTGTATTTAGAGACATGATAGCAGGGATGTTTTCATACAGTATGTTTTTTTTTTCAGAGATTATGCATACTTCATGGATATTTTTTCATATTGCTGCTTGAATAAATGTATTTCAGAGATGGAGGTGTGTGTGTGTTTTAACCCCGAGGCTTTCCTCATGACTTTACCTGAATATTTTGGGGTCATCTTAGACAAGCTTTTTTTTTTTGAAAGGGTGACTTTTAAGTTGTGCATTACTCGGATGTTAAACTTACAATACATTTGAGTACCTTTGTACTGAATCTATTACTGTGTTTTAAAAATGTACCTGTAGTCTAGTGACCACTTAAGCTTAATGTTCTTCTGCTTGTCATGCAGTGAAAGTCAATGCCTCCTTTATTTTCCTATTGATAGGCTCTTATTTTTCTGGACCAGTGGTTCATGTGCTTTGTCCCTGGTCCAGACTTAACTTCCTGTGTCTTCAGGGCAGCCAGGGTCCAAATGTATTTCTAGGCTGGTCCTTGTAGGTCGTACAGGCTTTACTACTAGTAACCTTATTTTTTGTGTGACCGTGTGTGTGCGTGCGAAATCAATTGGGTTGATTGTGAACAATTGTTACTTATAGACTTAAAGTACTCCCCTGCCATGAACTTGACATCTTCCGGGCACTTGACCACAAGTTCAAAAGCAGCTCTGTTTTGCCTGAAGTAGTTGTTATTTCTGAGAACATAGTCGTTTCATACTAAGGAAGATTGTCGACTCTGGACATATCTTGCACTTAGAGCGTTTTGATAAATATCTATTTTAGAGCTTGGAAAGCACATGGTTCTATCAGCACCAGTACTCTGAAACGTACTTTTATTTTAGTTTTTTCCCTCTTGTGATCATCTTTGCTGTTATTTTTCTACTATTATTATTATTGTTTTATCATTACTACAGCAGCACTACTGCATAATTTGTCTGAAGGAAATGGACCGTTCAATGTGGAGCAATCGAGTGCTACAGAATGTATAACTGCTAACCTTGCTTATAGTCATGTGTCTTGCATTTCCAGGCGAGGTTTTATTTGACCAAAGTGGGTATATTTCACACCACAGTAGGTTGCTGAGGGGAGAACGGCTCATAATAATGTCTGGAACGGAGCCAATGGAATGGTATCAAACACCTAGAAACCATGTGTTTGATGTATTTAATTCCACTAATTCCGCTCCAGTCATTACCATGAGCCCGTCCTCCTCAATTAAGCTGTCACCAACCTCCTGTGCTTCACACATTGGGGTTGGGGAAGGGGTACATTTAAGACTAATATTGTAAGTGACTGAAAGCTTTACATTACAATGCTCTGGAAAGACTTGCTGGTAATGCATGGACACAGGTGACTGGCGCAAACCTTTTGTAAGACTGTTTGAGCCACTTGACGGTAGACTTCTCTGCAAACATCCCTGTTCTAATAAATTACTTAGAGATGTTAAATGTATGCTGCCCACGGCAGTGAGTTGTGTGAAATCATTACTGTGATTTTTTTTAAAAAGAAAAACATAAGACTGTAGTGCTTTTTCTATATTCAAACTGTGTGATGTTGGTGTTATTTCAATGTTATGTCCATAGAGATCCTATTAAATTACTATAGGGACTATGTTATAAACCCTCAAAGTTCCATAATGGGGCCAAAATGGCAGCCATCTTGGTCAGGGAGATATCTAAAACCAATCTAATTGGAATGAATGGCAGTAGAGTTATAGGTGATGTATTTCCTGATTCCTGAAGTAAGGCATGTGATTATATCAGAAATTGTGTAATGGAATTATAGTCAACCTAAAATATTGTCAAATAATTATAAATACGGTTTATGCAGGTCTTATACACATTTTCTGTATAATTATCCTCTAAAATGTATGTAAACAGACCATAAATGTCTCAGATTTTGTTTTCTTGGAAAGCTGTGAGTGCTATTATATGATACCAAAAGTATGTGGACACCCCTTCAAATTAGTAGAATTGGCTATTTCAGCCACACCCATTGCTGACAGGTATATAAAATTGAGCACACAGCCATTCAATCTCCATAGCCACATACAATGCAAATAGTCTGGTTAGCCATTTGATTAGATGTTCAGGAGTCATGGCTTGGGGGTAGAAGCTGTTTAGAAGCCTCTTGGACCTAGACTTGGCACTCCGGTACCGCTTGCCGTGCGGTAGCAGAGAGAACAGTCTATGACTAGGGTGGCTGGAGTCTTTGACCATTTTTAGGGCCTTCCTCTGACAATGCGTGGTATAGAGGTCCTGGATGGCAGGAAGCTTGGCCCCAGTGATGTACTGGGCCGTACGCACTACCCTCTGTAGTGCCTTGCGGTCGGAGGGCGAGCAGTTGCCATACCAGGCAGTGATGCAACCAGTCAGGATACTCTCGATGGTGCAGCTGTAGAATCTTTTGAGGATCTGAGGACCCATGCCTGAGGACCCATGCCAAACATTTCCAACAAGTCAGTTTGTAAAATGTCTGCCCTGCTAGAGCTGCCCCAGTCAACTGCAAGTGCTGTTATTGTGAAGTGGAAACGTCTAGGAGCAACAGTGGCTCAGCCGCAAAGTGGTAGGCCACACAAGCTCACAGAACGGGACCGCCGAGTGCTGAAGCATGTAGCGCGTAAAAATCGTCTGTCCTCGCTTGCAACACTAACTACCGAGTTCCAAACTGCCTCTGGAAGCAATGTCAGCACAGGAACTGTTTTGTCAGGAGCTTCATGAAATGCTTTTCCATGGCCGAGCAGGTTTTGGCGGATGCCAGGAGAACACTACCTGCCACAATGCATAGTGCCATCTTTAAAGGTTGGTGTAGGACGAATAATGGTCTGAGGCTGTTTTTCATGGTTCGGGCTAGGACCCTTAGTTCCAGTGAAGGGAAATCTTAACGCTACAGCATACAATGACATTCTAGACGATTCTGTGCTTCCAACTTTGTGGCAACAGTTTGGGGAAGGCCCTTTCATGTTTCAGCATGACAATGCCCCCATGCACAAAGCGAGGTCCATACAGAAATGGTTTGTCGAGATCGGTGTGGAAGAACTTGACTGGCCTGCACAGAGCCCTGACCTCAACCCCATCGAACACCTTTGGGATTAATTGGAACACCGACTGCGAGCCAGGCCTAATCGCCCAACATCAGTGCCCGATCTCACTAATGCTCTTGTGGCTGAATGGTAGCAAGTCCCCGCTGCAATGTTCCAACATCTAGTGGAAAGCCTTCCCAGAAGAGTGGCTTTTATAGCAGCAAAGGTGGGACCAACTCCATATGAATGCCCATGATTTTGGAATGAGATGTTCACTTTTGGTCATGCAGTGTACTTCTGCATCCCACAAGGTGGAGACATTGTAGCAATGTTTATCACTCACAAACCATTGGAAGACAACCCCTCTGACTTAATCATGATGTAGTATTTAGAGAATTTCGGAAACGTCAACAAGTGCAAGTTGAAGGGAAAAACCTTAGAGAATGATAGAGATCTCTAGTGGCCAAAATGCCATTTTAGCATGGGCAGCGCCATCGAGGGCTTCCCCCAAGCTTCCACTATTTTAAGGTAGTCAAAGTACGTGCAGTCAACTGGGTGGGGTTTCCTATGGGTCGTAGCCTCAATGGACGCTATAATGGCACAGATATGAAGATGAGTCCTCTATCTCTATTGGAAACCTTTGCTAAATGCTCACTATCCAAGAATGACAGCATAGGGATGATGGATGGGAGTTCAGCTGTGTTTCTGAAGCTTTTTGATGCAGCATTTTACATACAGCTCGTTTTTAATCATTGTTGTGAACAAATTTAAAGCGTCCTTACCAGTTACAGGTAAGCAGCTGTCGGGCAATGGTTGGACTTAGGAAATGACTGAATTCAGATTGGGGTTGTTAGGCAAATCGGCGTACCAACGTCAATGTAGCTGCATGTGGTGTGGCAGAAATCTGTTTTGCACAGATTTTCATATCAAACCTTGTCCAAAGGTTTTGCTGACCACAGTGTAGAGCAGGGGTCAGCAACAGGCTGGGCAAAACTGTCCTGCAAGTGATTTTGGGGTGGAGGATTTTAGTTTTTGGTCAAAAAATACTGTAAAACCACCTGGAATTCAGCAAAAAATGACTTTAAATTTATGAAATCTATTCCAACAAATAAATCAAGTTACGAAATTATTATTATTTTCAAATACAATCTCTTTTTGGGCTTAGTTGTGGTCAACTTGCAGTCAACTTTATGGTCTGGCCTCACAACCATCCACTCCAACAAAAACCGTCCTGTGGCAGAATAGTAAGTCACCTGTGGCTCAGTTGGTAGAGCATGGCACTTGCAATGCGAGGGTTGTGGGTTTGATTCCCATGGGGGAATCGGTACCAAAATGTATTCACTCACTAGGCCTACTCTAAGTCACTCTGGAGAAGACATTTAGTTGCCTACCCTCTGGTGTAGAGGAACACAACACTGACTGCTTTGAATGTCAAACTTGACATTATAGCCAATCAAAGTACTGAGAGTTTGTGACTGTTGCTAATTTTATCAGGGTAAAATAAGAGTGTTTTTATTGCCAAATAAGGCTGTATTTTATTCCTACATGGGAATTTCCACTGATACTGGCCATAGTAGTTATGATAATACCCTATACCAGGGTTCTTCAATTCCGGTCCTGGAGGGCCGAAACACTTCTGTTTTTTATTTCTACCTGGTAGTTAATTGCACTCACCTGGTGTCCCAGGTCTGAATTAGCCCCTGATTAGAAGGAGAGGATGAAAAACAGAGGTGTTTCGGCCCTCCAGGACCGGAATTGAAGAACCCTGCCCTACACTGTATGTCACACATACATTTTGCTGAAGTCACACATCATTTAATAATTTTTGTTTGCAGATTCCCCTCATCAACATGAAATGAAGAGTTGCTTATAAAATAGAGCCAGAACCAGAACAAATGTACTTTCTTAAAGGGATAGTTCGCCCAAATTACAAAATGACATATTGGAATCCTTACCCTGCAAGCAGTCTATGGACAAGGTATGACAGAAATCCAGGCTTTGGTTTAGTTTCCCTGGCACTGTTTCCACATGCTAAGGGTTTAGCATTTGTGGCACAAATCCCATTCAACTCATGGGACCGATATTAGCATTTTTTCGCACATCACGTTCAAAACATCGATAATTAACTTCGGTGAGCTTCACAATACATTTTGTACACTTTCAGATTATTTGGACATGATGTGCGAAAAATGCTAATATCGGACCTAAACCAAAGCATGGATTTCTGTCATACTTTGTCCATATTTACATTAACATTTTAGTCATTTAGCAGACGCTCTTATCCAGAGCGACTTACAGTTTTAGTGAGTGCATACATTCTCCATAGACTGCTTACAGGGTAAGAAAACCAATGTGTCCGTTTGTAATTTGGGTGAACTATCTCTTTAAGGTAAACATACCTATACTTTGTAGATAAAGTTAGGATAAAATGAAAGATGAATCTCTCATGTGAAGTTTTATTACTTGATTTACTTTATGTTTTTACAGATGCTGGCTACAATAGTAGTTAGTACTAGGAGCTGCTAAGGCAATAGGTGTCATCACATTTTCAGGTTTGGACAGGAGCATCCCAAACAAGGTGAGCTGACGATTCCTTTCTACATCAGCAGCATACTATTATAATCTATTGTACGTATTAATTTTGTAGCTTAAGTTTCCAACTGCATCATATGACATCATTAAAGGTGAAGGGAGCTCAATTTTAGTTTTAATGGCCCTTCTGTTGTTTTGAATTACATACAATCTAAAGTCCAAAACAGTAACTGGTGAAAATGGAAATGGGGAGCCCCAAGCTGTATTCTCTGGGAGTGGAATGTACACTGAGTCTTGCATCAGACAATGAAAACAGTGTGCCTGTTTCAACATTATAATATACAGTACCAGTCAAAAGTTTGGACACAGCTACTCATTCAAGGGTTTTTCTTTATTTTTACTATTTTCTACATTGTAGAATAATAGTAAAGACATCAAAACAATGAAATAACACATATGGAATCATGTAGTAACCAAAAAGGTGTTACACAAATCAAAATACATTTTATATTTGAGATTCTTCAAAGTAGCCACCCTTTCCCTTGATGACAGCTTTACACACTCTTGGCATTCTCTCAACAAGCTTCACCTGGAATGCTTTTCCAACAGTCTTGAAGGAGTTCCCACATATACTGAGCACTTGTTGGCTGCTTTTCCTTCACTCTGCGGTCCAATTCATCCCAAACCATCTCAATTGGGTTGAGGTCGGGTGGTTGTGGAGGCCAGGTCATCTGATGCAGCACTCCATCCCTCTCCTTCTTGGTCAAATAGCCCTTACACAGCCTGGAGGTGTGTTGGGTCATTGTCCTGTTGAAAACCTCCCGAGTGGCGCAGTGGTCTAAGGCACTGCATCGCAGTGCTAGCTGTGCCACTAGAGATCCTGGTTCGAATCCAGGCTCTGCTGTAGCCGGCCGCAACCGGGAGACCAATGGGGCGGCGCACAATTGGCCCAGCGTCGTCCAGGGTAGGGGAGGGAATGGCCGGCAGGGAGGAAGCTCAGTTGGTAGAGCATGGCGTTTGCAACGCCAGGGTTGTGGGTTCGATTCCCACGGGGGGCCAGTATGAAAAAAAGAAAAAAAAAGAATAATGTATGCACTAACTGTAAGTCGCTCTGGATAAGAGCGTCTGCTAAATGACGTAAATGTAAAACAAATTATAGTCCCACTAAGCGCAAACCAGATGGGATGGCGTATCGCTGCAGAATGCTGTGGTAGCCATGCTGGTTAAATGTGCCTTGAATGAATTCTAAATAAATCACAGACAGTGTCACCAGCAAAGCACCCCCACACCATCACACCTCCTCCTCCATGCTTCACGGTGGGAACCACACATGCAGAGATCATCCGTTCACCTACTCTGCGTCCCACAAAGACACAGCGGTTGGAACCAAAAATCTCAAATTTGGACTCATCAGACCAAAGGACAGATTTCCACCGGTCTAATGTCCATTGCTTGTGTTTCTTGGCCCACTCAAGTCTCTTCTTCTTATTGGTGTCCTTTAGTAGTGGTTTCTTTGCAGCAATTCGACCATGAAGGCCTGATTCACGCAGTCTCCTCTGAACAGTTGATGTTGAGATGTCTGTTACTTGAACTCTGTGAAGCATTTATTTGGGCTGCAATTTCTGAGGCTGGTAACTCTAATTAACTTATCTTCTGCAGCAGAGGTAACTCTGGGTCTTCCTTTCCTGTGGTGTTGCTCATGAGAGCCAGTTTCATCATAGCGCTTGATGGTTTTTGCGACTGCACTTGAAGAAACTTTAAAAGTTCTTGAAATTTTCTGGATTTACTGACTTTCATGTCTTAAAGTAATGATGGACTGTCATTTCTCTTTGCTTATTTGAGCTGTTCTTGCCATAATATGGACTTGGTCTTTTACCAAATAGGTATATCTTCTGTATACCACCCCTACCTTGTCACAACACAACTGATAGGCTCAAACGCATTAAGAAGGAAAGAAATTCCACAAATTAACTTTTAACAAGGCACACCTGTTAATTGAAACGCATTCCAGGTGACTACCTCATGAAGCTGGTTGAGGGAATGCCAAGAGTGTGCAAAGCTGTCATCAAGGCAAAGGATGGCTACTTTGAAGAATCTCAAATATAAATTTATTTTGATTTGTTTAACAATTTTTTGGTTACTACATGATTCCATATGTGTTATTTCATAGTTTTGATGTCTTCACTATTATTCTACAATGTAGAAAATAGTAAAAAATTAAGAAAAACCCTGGAATGAGTAGGTGTGTCCAAACGTTTGACTGGTAGTGTATGTCTATAGTATACTTTCTTATTCTGTCTTTGCAGATGTTTCCTTTTCTGTATGTTTGGAATCAGGCGTCAGGACTGACTCAAGTATGACCTCTTTCTTGTTCATTGACAGCGATATTGAATATTCACCACTTTATTTATATGATCAATGCATGTGAAGCATAGAGAACAGTGGTATGATTGTATTTCATGTCCTGGGTATTATGTCCAATGTATGGTGTATTCTCTAATCTCTTCCAGTCTACCCATGTTTACAGTTTTAAGAAGATTCTCTATTTTGTTAACCATTTTGGCTGAGGGAATCATACTGAAGTAAATTCTCTTGAATTGTTAGAAACCAATATTATAATTTCTGAAAATTAGATTACATTAGATGTTTCATTTTGTGGATAACGTTCATTCCCCACAGAAATATATTCTCTGGGCCTATCGAGGCAACAGGGTGTTTGCCATGATCTTTGGGTATTGTTTTTCATTTAAACCAAATGGTACTGTTGTGTAATAACAACAGCTGTTCAACTTTCCCATTGGCTGATACTTAGCATTGCAAAAAGGCAGTAAAAAGTGATCCATTCTATTTCTATAGCCAAGGCATAGTAATATTCATATATTTTATATGTTTATCCTCATTTCACTGGGCTGAATAAACATCTCGGAAATGTTCACTTGTCATTAAAACAGAGAAACCTTAAATGGGAGTGCCACTGGAAGCTGGAGATGGACTATGTAAAACATGTACTGTACAGTGCATTCGGAAAGTGTTCAGACCCGTTGACTTTTTCCACATTTTTTACGTTACAGCATTATTCTAAAATTGATTAAATTATTTTTTTCCACTCATCAATCAACACACAATACCCCCATAATGACAAAGCAGGTTTTTCTAAATTTGTGCAAAATTATTAAAAATCACATTTACATAAGTATTCAGACCCTTTACTCAGTACTTTGCTGAAGCAACTTTGGCAGCGATTACAGCCTCGAGTCTTCTTGGGTATGACGCTACAAGCTTGGCACACCTGTATTTGGGGAGTTTCTCCCATTCTTCTCTGCAGATCCTCTCAAGCTCTGTCAGGTTGGATGGGGAGCGTCACCGCACAGCTATTTTCAGGTCTCTCCCGAGATGTTCGATCAGGTTGAAGTCCTGGCTCTGGCTGGGCCACTCAAGGACATCCAGAGACTTGTCCCGAAGCCACTCCTGCGTTGTCTTGGCTGTGTGCTTAGGGACGTTGTCCTGTTGAGTCTGAGGTCCTGAGCGCTCTGGAGCAGGTTTACATCAAGGATCTCTCTGTACTTTGCTCCGTTCATCTTTCCCTCGATCCTGGCTAGTCCTGCCGCTGAAAAACATCCCCACAGCATGATGCTGCCACCACCATGCTTCACCGTAGGGATGGTGCCAGGTTTCCTCCAGACGTGACGCTTGGCATTCAGGCCAAAGAGTTCAATCTTGGTTTCATCAGACCAGAGAATCTTAGTCTGAGAGTCTTTAGGTGCCTTTTGGCAAACTCCAAGCGGGCTGTCATGTGCCTTTTACTGAGGAGTGGCTTCCGTCTGGCCACTCTACCATAAAGTCCTGATTGGTGGAGTACTGCAGAGATAGTTGTCCTTCTGGAAGGTTCTCCCATCTCCACAGAGTAACTCTGGAGCTCTGTCAGAGTGACCACAGGGTTCTTGGTCACCTCCCTGACCAAGACCCTTCTCCCCCGATTGCTCAGTTTGGCCGGGCGGCCAGCTCTAGGAAGAGTCTTGGTGGTTCCAAACTTCTTCCATTTAAGAATGATGGAGGCCACTGTGTTCTTGGGGACCTTCAATGCTGCAGAAATGTTTTTGTATCCTTTCCCAGATCTGTGCCTCAACACAATCCTGTCTCGGAGCTCTACAGCGAATTCCTTCAACCTCATGGCTTGGTTTTTGCTCTGACATGTACTGTCAACTGTGGTACCTTATATAGACAGGTGTGTGCCTTTCCAAATCATGTCCAATCAATTGAATTTACCACAGGTGGACTCCAAGTAGAAACATCTCAAGGATGATCAATGGAAACAGGATGCACCTGATCTAAATTTCTAATCTCATAGCAAAGGGTCTGAATACTTATGTGTCACGAGAATTTTGTTATCTCAATGGTTGAAGTCAACTACTTCTTAAGTATTTGAATAATTCCCAAAAGGTCTCAACCCTGCAATGGTCAGCCTTTATTCATTGAGAGCGCTCTGCAACAAAATGGTCGTACAATATTTTTATACGCACACGTCAGAAGAGAAATCCCACCCCGCTGTAGGCGGCTGTATTTTTCCACTGTACACATCTTGTAAGTTCACACCTGGGTCTAGCTTATGTGATTTTCCTCTGCTCTCCTGACCATCAGGTCACACACCTTCTTATCATAGTCTACTCCTTGCTCGGGCAGGCTGCATTCTTCAGTTATCGCGTCCTCACAATGTCCTGAAAGCCTTTTCACTCCCCTTTCCCTGTGTGTTTTGGGAACCAGTCTCCTGTTATTTGGTTTCAATCGTTTTGCACTTCTGCTTGCCTAATTACAAGACACAAATACTCTGTTGCTGTGATATAAACACATTTGATTAACTCTCTAAGCTCTAGTCTATTAATTAGTCATACATTATTAGTTTAACTGAGGGTGTGACATTTTAGTCATATCTTACTCACACAATTCTTTATCATTATGTAAATAAGGTATCTGTTTTTTATTTTTAATAAATATGCAAAGATTTCTAAAAACCTGTTTTCGCTTTGTCATTATGGGGTATTGTGTGTAAATTGATGAGGGGAAAAAATTATTTAATCAATTTTAGAATAAGGCTGTAACGTACCAAAATGTGGAAAGCGTCAAGGGGTCTGAATACTTTCCGAATGCACTGTATGTCAAACATTTTAAGGAGGCCACTGTTTAATAATACAATCATAAGACTGGATCAAGTGTTATGGAAGAATTGTGCCTAATCAAGTAAAGTGATTCTAGAGTAACTATGGGCGGAATTAATTCAAAGGCGCGTTGTAGCGCTGTAAAAGTTATTTCCACTTGAGCCGACATCTGCAGCGCTTACCATGAATTAATGCGATCTCCGCAAATGTTGTGGAAAAACGTATGAACATTTCACCACTGTTACCTTGTCCAATGTAAGAATATGACATTAGATTTGTCCTCACATAATTGTGTAAAACTATGTCAGTACATTGTGTCATAAGCCCTGTTTATACCTGGTGCTAATATGCATCCTTTGTCCTGAACTTGTCCACATTCTGATTGCGCCCCATGTTTAGACAGATGGTGATTCAAATATGCATTCTGATTGTGACCAGTTCTTCCTGACCACCTCTGGAGGTAGTCAGGCACACGTTGTTTGGATATCTTACAGTGGGGAAAAAAAGTATTTAGTCAGCCACCAATTGTGCAAGTTCTCCCACTTAAAAAGATGAGAGAGGCCTGTAATTTTCATCATAGGTACACGTCAACTATGACAGACAAAATGAGAATTTTTTTCCCAGAAAATCACATTGTAGGATTTTTTATGAATTTATTTGCAAATTATGGTGGAAAATAAGTATTTGGTCAATAACAAAAGTTTCTCAATACTTTGTTATATACCCTTTGTTGGCAATGACACAGGTCAAACGTTTTCTGTAAGTCTTCACAAGGTTTTCACACACTGTTGCTGGTATTTTGGCCCATTCCTCCATGCAGATCTCCTCTAGAGCAGTGATGTTTTGGGGCTGTCGCTGGGCAACACAGACTTTCAACTCCCTCCAAAGATTTTCTATGGGGTTGAGATCTGGAGACTGGCTAGGCCACTCCAGGACCTTGAAATGCTTCTTACGAAGCCACTCCTTCGTTGCCCGGGCGGTGTGTTTGGGATCATTGTCATGCTGAAAGACCCAGCCACGTTTCATCTTCAATGCCCTTGCTGATGGAAGGAGGTTTTCACTCAATCTCACGATACATGGCCCCATTCATTCTTTCCTTTACACGGATCAGTCGTTCTGGTCCCTTTGCAGAAAAACAGCCCCAAAGCATGATGTTTCCACCCCCATGCTTCACAGTAGGTATGGTGTTCTTTGGATGCAACTCAGCATTCTTTGTCCTCCAAACACGACGAGTTGAGTTTTTACCAAAAAGTTCTATTTTGGTTTCATCTGACCATATGACATTCTCCCAATCCTCTTCTGGATCATCCAAATGCACTATAGCAAACTTCAGACGGGCCTGGACATGTACTGGCTTAAGCAGGGGGACACGTCTGGCACTGCAGGATTTGAGTCCCTGGCGGCGTAGTGTGTTACTGATGGTAGGCTTTGTTACTTTGGTCCCAGCTCTCTGCAGGTCATTCACTAGGTCCCCCCGTGTGGTTCTGGGATTTTTGCTCACCGTTCTTGTGATCATTTTGACCCCACGGGGTGAGATCTTGCGTGGAGCCCCAGATCGAGGGAGATTATCAGTGGTTTTGTATGTCTTCCATTTCCTAATAATTGCTCCCACAGTTGATTTCTTCAAACCAAGCTGCTTACCTATTGCAGATTCAGTCTTCCCAGCCTGGTGCAGGTCTACAATTTTGTTTCTGGTGTCCTTTGACAGCTCTTTGGTCTTGGCCATAGTGGAGTTTGGAGTGTGACTGTTTGAGGTTGTGGACAGGTGTCTTTTATACTGATAACAAGTTCAAACAGGTGCCATTAATACAGGTAACGAGTGGGGGACAGAGGAGCCTCTTAAAGAAGAAGTTACAGGTCTGTGAGAGCCAGAAATCTTGCTTGTTTGTAGGTGACCAAATACTTATTTTCCACCATAATTTGCAAATAAATTCATTAAAAATCCTACAATGTGATTTTCTGGATTTTTTTCCCTCAATTTGTCTGTCATAGTTGACGTGTACCTATGATGAAAATTACAGGCCTCTCATCTTTTTAAGTGGGAGAACTTGCACAATTGGTGGCTGACTAAATACTTTTTTCCCCCACTGTACAAGTGTAGACGGATCTGGACAGTGAAACTATTTAAATCATTATTAAAGTGCCTATTTTGTAGTTAGGGCACACTAAAACATGACATAATACAATACAGAACGTCAGTGTGAATACATTTATTAAATATAGTCACCATTAATCATTCACAGCCAGTCTTGGTATACGCTTCACTTTTATTAATGTTGTCATTTTTGGATGACAACTTACAGCACATAATAAAAAAGAAAATAAAAAACTACTTGAATCAACAATCAACATTATTTTTGAGGCTGTGCTTTAAAGAACAAAAAATAGCTTCTTTTTTTTTCAAACCATTTGTGAATGTAGACCAAAGCAGGAGTAGCCTACAAAGTAAAACTTTGAGAAATTCAAAAAGAAAGCTAACCATAACAAAATTCTCAAAACGATGCGTTACTAAGCCTCCACTAGAACTAATGGAGGTTCTTCACATTGAAGCTTACAGTCAAGGTCTTTCATTAGATTTCCTAATAAGAGCTCGCTTACAGAGGTCATCATTAAAATGTTGCATGTAATGGCAGGTGAGAAGAAACGTTACTGGTACCACATTGTCTCCAATTTCGAAAAGTGTTTTGAACCTAAAAAGACAAGAGTCCCTACACCGCATCTCTCTCTTTTACATGGAATCATTATCAAGCAATCAAACATATTTTGCTGCAAATACATTTCCAAATGCGCTAGGTGAAAAAAATGGGTCTGGGAAATGCTGAGAAATAGGAATGACTACTTTCAGAACAGCTCCACTCGGAACACCTAGGAAAGGAATCCTTAACAAAAGCTTACAAGAAAGACGGTAAAATACAGATTAAAGAGACGGTTATCAAAAAGTGTAAGAAGTGTACACAATAAGAAAATCTATACAAACTTTACACATAAAATCACTGAAGTACTGTCGAGTAAAAACAAGAGACAAACAAAACAATAGGAAAACGCTAAGAAAAATCCAAAAATACAGCATTCTAACCGATGAGTTAAAATACAGGACATCACTGATGTCAGACGCTTTACACAAACCTCGGGGACAGACACTCCCATTGGTTCATTTCTTGCAATTAAAACGTTTCCATGGTCAGGGCTACGTTCAGTACGGAAAAAAACATACTGCAACGTTCAATTAAATGGAAACGGTGCTGTTCTGAACGGCCGGTTCAAAGAGGGGAACACCGTCAGCATGGCCGCTGCCCGTTAAATACGTCATCCATTGCTTCAAGCCACACCCACCAAACGTACCTCAAAGTCCATTCAAGAACGTTGGAATGTTTTGGGGAAACGTGTCGTTCAGTACAAACCGTTACGCAACGTAGCAAATGTTTAATCGAACTGAACGCACCCCAGGTTTCAAATAAGCAATGATGTCATGCAGCAGTGTTGCTTTATCCACTCGATATCAACAAAGAAAGAAAACAAAAGGATGAAAGTGCAACATAAGCCCCGTTTATACCTGGTTCTCAGATCACAATCAGTCCATTGTCGTGATTTTTTTATTTTAACCCTTATTTTACCAGGTAAGTTGACTGAGAGCACATTCTCATTTACAGCAACGACCTGGGGAATAGTTACAGGGGAGAGGAAGATGAATGAGCCAATTGGAAGCTGGGGATGATTAGGTGGCCATGATGGTATGAGGGCCAGATTGGGAATTTAGCCAGGACACCGGGGTTAACACCCCTACTCTTACAATAAGTGTCATGGGATCTTTAGTGAGCACAGAGTCAGGACACCCATTTAACGTCCCTTCTGAAAGACAGCACCCTACACAGGGCAATGTCCCCAATCACTGCCCTGGGGCGTTTGGATCTTTTTTTAGACCAGAGGAAATAGTACCTCCAACTGGCCCTCCAACAGCACTTCCAGCAGCATCTGGTCTCCCATCCAGGGACCAACCAGGACTAACCCTGCTTAGCTTCAAAGGTAAGTTAGCAGTGGGATGCAGGGTGGTATGCTGTGATCTTGTCCACATTCTAATTGTGCCAACATTTTTAGACAGTTGCAGACGATTAAAAGATAGATTGTGATCAGATGTTCCTGACCACCTCCGGAGGTAGTCAGGCATGCATTGTGTTTGGATATCTTACAAGTGTAGACAGATCTGGACAGTGAAAACATTTAAAATCATTATTCCGCCTTCTAAATCATTGACAGGTGGCACCATTGACTTATGGTAAATATTTTTTTGAAAGAATATCCGTTAAATCATTTGCATACAGCGAGGGACCAGGAAATCTGGTCACAACGCGGACACAGTGGACGGATTAGAGACACATTTTTGTGTAGATGCATATCTGAAAATGTGGGCACAATCAGAATGTGGACAAGATCAGAACAAAGATCGCATGTTAGCGTCAGGTATAAACAAGGCTTTAGCGAGCCTGCAACAGCACCAATCTGCCTGCCTATCGATCGTCCTGTCGAAGACCTAGATCCCTCAACATACAACACTGCCCCTTCGATTTCTTTATTTCAAATGGCATGGACAGCAAAATACCCATCAGTACATTTATTTAAAAAATATATAAATATTTTTTCACGTAAAAAAATACCACAGCCGATTTTTATGCTAATACAAATAGGAAGAAAAATACATTTTCTTAGCGTAAAATTTTTTCGAGATCGGTCTCTCCAGAAAAGGTGAAAAAGCAGAATGAGTAGAAGAATCAGTATGAATTGTTGTGCGGTGGTAGCAGTAATAGTAGGTAGGGGGAAGGGAGGGGTTCAAGAGCTGTGGTACTTTGGATGTGTGGAGCGTTGGAGGTTTTGCTGGATGGGGGATGAGGCAGGGCTATATGTTGCGCCCCTTTACAATCAGGCCGCTGCCCTCCCTCCGTTTGCTGGTGTGGCCCAGCCGGGTTTGGTTGGTTGGTATGGGTCGTATTCTCTAGGCACCAAACGGAAGAAAAAAAACAGACAAACATGGATGGACTACCTGAACTTGTCCAATAAGAAAATCTAGTTTTAGTTTTCCGTTGCAAAACATTTTGCTGCGATGTGCACTAATGAATACAACCATGTTGTTTTTTTTTAGGTTTGGTTCTGTGCACTTTGACCTCTCGGAGAAGGGGTCATCATTATCATTCGTCCTCTTGCTGGAGGGTCGTCACTGTTCTGGAGGGTTCCGGCTCGCTTTGTTCCGGTGACTCTGCCTCTGTCCGGCACCTCTTGGCCGGCATGTCATAGAGGGGCGCGTCTTCGCCGTCATAGTGACCGTTACCACAATGGGGCTCCAGGGAGCCGTTCCTGTCGTGGCTGGGAGCGGTGGCCACTGCATCGCAGCCGTTGGACTTATTGTCCGAGGTGGTGGGAGGAGGGAGAGCATCCAGAGAGGGGTGGAGGGCAGTGGGAGGAGGGAGAGCATCCAGAGAGGGGTGGAGGGCAGTGGGAAGAGGGAGAGCCTCCAGAGAGGGGTGGAGGGCAGTGGGAGGAGGGAGAGCCTCCAGAGAGGGGTGGAGGGCAGTGGGAGGAGGGAGAGCATCCAGAGAGGGGTGGAGGGCAGTGGGAGGAGGGAGAGCCTCCAGAGAGGGGTGGGGGGCAGTGGGAGGAGGGAGAGCATCCAGAGAGGGGTGGAGGGCAGTGGGAGGAGGGAGAGCCTCCAGAGAGGGGTGGAGGGCAGTGGGAGGAGGGAGAGCCTCCAGAGAGGGGTGGAGGGCAGTGGGAGGAGGGAGAGCCTCCAGAGAGGGTTGGGGGGCAGTGGGAGGAGGGAGAGCCTCCAGAGAGGGGTGGAGGGCAGTGGGAGGAGGGAGAGCCTCCAGAGAGGGGTGGGGGGCAGTGGGAGGAGGGAGAGCATCCAGAGAGGGGTGGGGGGCAGTGGGAGGAGGGAGAGCCTCCAGAGAGGGGTGGGGGGCAGTGGGAGGAGGGAGAGCCTCCAGAGAGGGGTGGAGGGCAGTGGGAGGAGGGAGAGCCTCCAGAGAGGGGTGGGGGGCAGTGGGCCCGTTGAACTGGACGGATTCTGCTTTGACTTCATTTGCCACCGTGGATGATTGGGAACCTTCTCCTGAGCCCGAGTTGTGACTCACTAAACCTGTTGGAGGAAAGATAAAGAGTTGTGACTCACTAAACCTGTTGGAGGAAAGATAAACCGAGTGAGCTGAGACGTCATGAAACATGTAAGGTACTAACAATATAGGGGCACACAAGGGTCTCCACAAGAATTCACATGAGATATGTTTTCTCAGTCATTGTAACAGCATTTCATGTCCAGTTGAAGTCGGAAGTTTACATACACCTTAGCCAAATACATTTAAACTCAGTTTTTCACAATTCCTGACATTTAATCCTAGTAAAAATTCCCTGTCTTAGGTCAGTTAGGATCACCACTTTATTTTAAGAATGTGAAATGTCAGAATAATAGTAGAGAGAATTATTTATTATTTATCTTTCATCACATTCCCAGTGGGTCAGAAGTTTACATACACTCAATTAGTATTTGGTAGCATTGCCTTTAAATTGTTTAACTGGATCAAACGTTTTGGGTAGCCTTCCACAAGCTTCCCACAATAAGTTGGGTGAATTTTGGCCCATTCCTCCTGACAGAGCTGGTGTAACTGAGTCAGGTTTCCAGGCCTCCTTGCTCGCACACGCTTTTTCAGTTCTCCCCACAAATGTTCTATAGGATTGAGGTCAGGGCTTTGTGATGGCCACTCCAATACCTTGCTTGGGGTCATTGTCCATTTGGAAGACCCATTTGCGACCAAACTAACTTCCTGACTGATGTCTTGAGATGTTGCTTCAATATATCCACATCATTTTCCTTCCTCATGATGCCATCTATTTTGTGAAGTGCACCAGTCCCTCCTGCAGCAAAGCATCGCCACAGCATGATGCTGCCACCCCCGTGCTTCACGGTTGGGATGGTGTTCTTCGGCTTGCAAGCCCCCCCCCCCCTTTCCTCCAAACATAACGATGGTCATTATGGCCAAACAGTTCTATTTTTGTTTCATCAGACCAGAGGACATTTCTCCAAAAAGTAAGATCTTTGTCCCCATGTGCAGTTGCAAACCGTAGTCTGGCTTTTTTTATGGCGGTTTTGGAGCAGTGGCTTCTTCCTTGCTGAGGTGCCTTTCAGGTACAGTGGGGAAAAAAGTATTTAGTCAGCCACCAATTGTGCAAGTTCTCCCACTTAAAAAGATGAGAGAGGCCTGTAATTTTCATCATAGGTACACGTCAACTATGACAGACAAAATGAGATTTTTTTTTCCAGAAAATCACATTGTAGGATTTTTTATGAATTTATTTGCAAATTATGGTGGAAAATAAGTATTTGGTCAATAACAAAAGTTTCTCAATACTTTGTTATATACCCTTTTTTGGCAATGCCACAGGTCAAACGTTTTCTGTAAGTCTTCACAAGGTTTTCACACACTGTTGCTGGTATTTTGGCCCATTCCTCCATGCAGATCTCCTCTAGAGCAGTGATGTTTTGGGGCTGTCGCTGGGCAACACGGACTTTCAACTCCCTCCAAAGATTTTCTATGGGGTTGAGATCTGGAGACTGGCTAGGCCACTCCAGGACCTTGAAATGCTTCTTAAGAAGCCACTCCTTCGTTGCCCGGGCGGTGTGTTTGGGATCATTGTCATGCTGAAAGACCCAGCCACGTTTCATCTTCAATGCCCTTGCTGATGGAAGGAGGTTTTCACTCATAATCTCACGCTACATGGCCCATTCATTCTTTCCTTTACACGGATCAGTCGTCCTGGTCCCTTTGCAGAAAAACAGCCCCAAAGCATGATGTTTCCACCCCCATGCTTCACAGTAGGTATGGTGTTCTTTGGATGCAACTCAGCATTCTTTGTCCTCCAAACACGACGAGTTGAGTTTTTACCAAAAAGTTATATTTTGGTTTCATCTGACCATATGACATTCTCCCAATCCTCTTCTGGATCATCCAAATGCACTCTAGCAAACTTCAGACGGGCCTGGCTTAAGCAGGGGGACACGTCTGGCACTGCAAGATTTGAGTCCCTGGCGGTGTAGTGTGTTACTGATGGTAGGCTTTGTTACTTTGGTCCCAGCTCTCTGCAGGTCATTCACTAGGTCCCCCCGTGTGGTTCTGGGATTTTTGCTCACCGTTCTTGTGATCATTTTGACCCCACGGGGTGAGATCTTGCGTGGAGCCCCAGATCGAGATAGATTATCAGTGGTCTTGTATGTCTTCCATTTCCTAATAATTGCTCCCACAGTTGATTTCTTCAAACCAAGCTGCTTACCTATTACAGATTCAGTCTTCCCAGCCTGGTGCAGGTCTACAATTTTGTTTCTGGTGTCCTTTGACAGCTCTTTGGTCTTGGCCATAGTGGAGTTTGGAGTGTGACTGTTTGAGGTTGTGAACAGGTGTCTTTTATACTGATAACAAGTTCAAACAGGTGCCATTAATACAGGTAACGAGTGGAGGACAGAGGAGCCTCTTAAAGAAGAAGTTACAGGTCTGTGAGAGCCAGAAATCTTGCTTGTTTGTAGTTGACCAAATACTTATTTTCCACCATAATTTGCAAATAAATTCATAAAAAATCCTACAATGTGATTTTCTGGAGAAAAACATTCTCAATTTGTCTGTCATAGTTGATGTGTACCTATGATGAAAATTACAGGCTTCTGAAATCTTTTTAAGTGGGAGAACTTGCACAATTGGTGGCTGACTAAATACTTTTTTTCCCCACTGTATGTCGATATAGGACTCGTATTACTGTGGATATAGATACTTTTTACCTGTTTCCTCCAGCATCTTCACAAGGTCCTTTGCTTTTGTTCTGGGATTGATTTGCACTTTTCGCACCAAAGTACGTTCATCTCTAGGAGACAGATCGCGTCTCCTTCCTGAGCGGTATGACGGCTGCGTGGTCCCATGGTGTTTATACTTGCGTACACATTTTTTTCTGAGGTCTTGGCTGATTTCTTTTGATTTTCCTATGACGTCAAGCAAAGAGGCACTGCGTTTGAAGGTAGGCCTTGAAATACATCCACAGGTACACCTCCAATTGACTCAAATTATGTCAATTAGACTATCACAAGCTTCTAAAGCCATGACATCATTTTCTGGAATTTTCCAAGCTGTTTAAACGGCACAGTCAACTTAGTGTATGTACATTTCTGACCCACTGGAATTGTGATACAGTGAATTATAAATTAAATAATCTGTCTGTAAACAGTTGTTGGGAAAATTACTTGTGTCATGCACAAAGTAGATGTCCTAACCGACTTCCCAAAACTATAGTTTGTTAACAAGAAATTTGTGGAGTGGTTGAAAAACGAGTTTTAATGACACCAACCTAAGTGTATTTAAACTTCCGACTTCAACTGTAGCTACTTTAATTTATGTTCCCTGAGTGTATTTCTCCCTTCCACAATCGCTCAGGGTTTGTGTGTGTTCCCTTACCGTTGTGGTTGATGCTGCCGTCCTCCCTCTCAGAGTGGCTGGTGCTGCTGTTGGAGGTGGTGGGAGGGGGCGAGGCCGCCCGGCTGGACGTGGCGCTCTCTGTCTCGTCCAGCAGCCGGTCCATGTAGTCCCTGAGACACACAGGGATAAAAAATACCAACCTGTCAGCACTGACTACAGCCTACCAGTTTAGCACTTACACTAATCACACCACATGTATACCCTTTTCACAACACTGAGCCATACTGGGCGGGCCTGGTTACGCCTCCAGGATCATGTGAAAAGAAACGTCCAGGACCGCATAGTACAGATCAGCTTGGGAAGATTGTGATAAAAGGGTATTAGATTCACACCCCTAGAACATAATGTCAACAGTAGGTATGGTTCACAAAACAAAGGTGATCACACATTGAGTGTGTATTAGTCACAGGGAATACCCATTCATGACAAGTTACATTTCATTGACTATAATCTTTTCGTTTCATGTTTAAAGAGGCAATCAGCAGTTGCTACATCGATTTTTGGACCTATAAATTAATGATATGTACCCATTGATTCTTGAAGAATATAATATATGTTCAACTGTCGTACCCCATCAGAACCCCAAATATAAGCTTGTTTTACTCCAATGTTTGTAAACAAAGTAAATGTAAACAAACACTGTATAGCCTCAAAACATGGTTCAAACTATAATGTTGATATAATGGATGGTCAGTCCTTGCATCCATAGCTCTGTCTATGAATTTGAGAGTGGTTACATCTCTTCAGCCCCATCCCTCAGCTTTTAATTATTTATATTTTTCTCTACTGCTGATTGCCGCTTTAAAATACATTTCAAATCAGGTAAGCAAAAATCTATAATAAATAATTTTTATATATATAGAAAAAATGTTTGTATAAACACAACACATTTGTTGACTTAATTGAATATTCAAAACAATTCACTTGGTCTGGTGAAAATACTTACGTGACACCAGGGTGAAGGCTGTATTTCCTTTTCCCCAGCCTGCTTTGCTGTGCAAAGAAATCATAACGCTCAGACTTCTTCCACATGTAATAAAAGGCCACACATTCTCCTACTGACCTAGTTCTCACCTGAAAAATGTAATATCAGCAGACAACGAGATAGCCATTATTACCATCGCTTTCCACAGTTGGACTCAATTCAATTTCAACCCCCCCAGTCAAGTCTACAAGGGATGAGTAGAAATGCAATTTGTGAAGAAAAATAAAATAAATGCCTTGTGGAAAAAGTAGGAGTAGCTTTTCAATTCATGAACTGAATTTCAATTCCTCACGAGAGTTGGAGGTTAAAATGGAACTGACCCCAACCCTGATCGTTTCAAAACACATGAGATGTTAAATCAACATGAAGATAAATATTCTGAAAATAAACATACTTTTTAAATCAGATACCGTTTGTATTAAATATAATCTGATACATAATACAGTGCTTCCCCTAGGATTCTTTTCAGCAGCGGTGGCAAAGTTAGCAGGGGGAGGGGGACAACTTGGCAGTAGGCATGGCCAATGGTGTGGTCTTGCTGTTCTAAAGCTAATTTCCTGCAATTCTACACATTTTGCCATGGGCGGAGAGTGTGCATTCGGAAAGTTTTTATTTTTTTGCATTAATGTACAGTGAGGGAAAAAAGTATTTGATCCCCTGCTGATTTTGTACGTTTGCCCACTGACAAAGAAATGATCAGTCTATAATTTTAATGGTAGGTTTATTTGAACAGTGAGAGACGGAATAACAACAAAAAAATCCAGAAAAACGCATGTCAAAAATGTTATAAATTGATTTGCATTTTAATGAGGGAAATAAGTATTTGACCCCCTCTCAATCAGAAAGATTTCTGGCTCCCAGGTGTCTTTTATGCAGGTAATGAGCTGAGATTAGGAGCACACTCTTAAAGGGAGTGCTCCTAATCTCAGTTTGGTCCCTGTATAAAAGACACCTGTCCACAGAAGCAATCAATCAATCAGATTCCAAACGCTCCACCATGGCCAAGAACAAAGAGCTCTCCAAGGATGTCAGGGACAAGATTGTAGACCTACACAAGGCTGGAATGGGCTACAAGACCATCGCCAAGCAGCTAGGTGAGAAGGTGACAACAGTTGGTGCGATTATTTGCAAATGGAAGAAACACAAAATAACTGTCAATCTCCCTCGGCCTGGGGCTCCATGCAAGTTCTCACCTTGTGGAGTTGCAATGATCATGAGAACGGTGAGGAATCAGCCCAGAACTACACGGGAGGATCTTGTCAATGATCTCAAGGAAGCTGGGACCATAGTCACCAAGAAAACAATTGGTAACATACTACGCCGTGAAGGACTGAAATCCTGCAGCGCCCGCAAGGTCCCCCTGCTCAAGAAAGCACATATACAGGCCCGTCTGAAGTTTACCAATTAACATCTGAATGATTCAGAGGAGAACTGGGTGAAAGTGTTGTGGTCAGATGAGACCAAAATGGAGCTCTTTGGCATCAACTCAACTCGCCGTGTTTGGAGGAGGAGGAATGCTGCCTATGACCCCAAGAACACCATCCCCACCGTGAAACATGGAGGTGGAAACATTATGCTTTGGGGGTGTTTTTCTGCTAAGGGGACAGGACAACTTCACCGCATCAAAGGGACGATGGACAGGGCCATGTACCGTCAAATCTTGGGTGAGAACCTCCTTCCCTCAGCCAGGGCATTGAAAATGGGTCGTGGATGGGTATTCCAGCATGACAATGACCCAAAACACACGGCCAAGGCAACAAAGGAGTGGCTCAAGAAGAAGCACATTAAGGTCCTGGAGTGGCCTAGCCAGTCTCCAGACCTTAATCCCATAGAAAATCTGTGGAGGGAGCTGAAGGTTCGAGTTGCCAAACATCAGCCTCGAAACCTTAATGACTTGGAGAAGATCTGCAAAGAGGAGTGGGACAAAATCCCTCCTGAGATATGTGCAAACCTGGTGGCCAACTACAAGAAATGTCTGACCTCTGTGATTGCCAACAAGGATTTTGCCACCAAGTACTAAGTCATGTTTTGCAGAGGGGTCAAATACTTATTTCCCTCATTAAAATGCAAATCAATTTATAATATTTTTGACAGGCATTTTTGTTATTCTGTCTCTCACTGTTCAAATAAACCTACCATTAAAATTATAGACTGATCATGTCGTCAGTGGGCTAACGTACAAAATCAGCAGGGGATCAAATACTTTATTCCCTCACTGTATAATAAGTTCAAACCTGAAATATCACATTTACATAAGTATTCAGACCCTTTATTCAGTACTTTGTTGAAGCACCTTTGGCAGCGATTACAGCCTCGAGTCTTCTTGGGTATGATGCTACAAGCTTGGCACACCTGTATTTGGGGAGTTTCTCCCATTCTTCTCTGCAGATCCTCTCAAGCTCTGTCAGGTTGGATGGGGAGCGTCGCTGCACAGCTATTTTCAGGTCTCTCCAGAGATGTTCGATCAGGTTCAAGTCCGGGCTCTGGCTGGGCCACTCAAGGACATTAAGTGACTTGTCCCGAAGCCACTCTTGCATTGTCTTGGCTGTGTGCTTAGGGTCGTTGTCCTGTTGGAAGGTGAACCTTCGCACCAGTCTGAGGTCCTGAGCGCTCTGGAGCAGGTTTTCATCATGGATCTCTCTGTACTTTGCTCCGTTCAGCTTTCCTTCAAGCCTGACTAGTCTTCCAGTCCCTGCTGCTGAAAAACATCCCCATAGCATGATGCTGCCCCCACCATGCTTCACCGTAGGGATGGTGCCAGGTTTCCTCCAGACGTGACGCTTGGCATTCAGGCCAGAGAATCTTGTTTCTCATAGTCTGAGAGTCCTTTAGGTGCCTTTTTAGCAAACTCCAAGTGGGCTGTCATGTGCATTTTACTGAGGAGTGGCTTCTGTCTGGCCACTCTACCATAAAGGCCTGATTGGTGGAGTGCTGCGGAGATGATTGTCCTTCTGGAAGGTTCTCCCATCTCCACAGAGGAACTCTGGAGCTCTGTCAGAGTGACCATCGGGTTCTTGGTCACCTCCCTGACCAAGGCCCTTCTCCCCCGATTGCTCAGTTTGGCCGGGCGGCCAGCTCTAGGAAGAGTCTTGGTGGTACCAAACTTCTTCCATTTAAGAATGATGGAGGCCACTGTGTTCTTGGGGACCTTCAATGCTGCAGAATGTTTTTGGTACCCTTCCCCAGATCTGTGCCTCAACACAATCCTGTCTCGGAGCTCTACGGACAATTCCTTCGACCTCATGGCTTGGTTTTTTGCTCTGACATGCACTGTCAACTGTGGGACCTTATATAGACAGGTGTTTGCCTTTCCAAATCATGTTCAATCACCACTAAATAAGCTTTTTTTTTTTATCTGCACAAATGTATAAAAACCTATTGTTGCTTTGTCATTATGGGTTATTGTGTGTAGATTGATGAGGAATTGTATTTATTTATTCAATTTTAGACTAAGGCTGTAATGTACCAAAATGTGGAAAAAGTCAAGGGGTCTGAATACTTTCCCAATGCACTGTATGTTTTACATATATTTTGGAGTGGCAGCAATGATTTAGCAGCGGAGACCCGCCACTGCTAAATTAATATAGGGGAAGCGCTGTATAAGATCGACATAGCTTACCTTGTTGGCTTGTATTGAATGAAAGTCTTTCCCATAACCTTTTAGTCCTTGCTCAAAATATCTACATTCTTCTTCTGTCCACACAGACAGCTCTTCTGTGACAGAGGGGAAAGGGTTAAGTATCATGACAACTGCTGCATTCAAATAAAATATAATTAAACTACGAACATGTTACAGGTCCTAGGCATGGGACGCCATTCAACAACACACAGACACAAGCCAGGACCCAAGTAAGTCAAGGACAGCCTTTATAATATTGAGAGAAAATATGGCAGATATTTGAGTGAAATCAAGACAGAAAGCCTAAACCATTTCACTGCAGGTCTTACCTCTAGCTACCTTCACATTAAACTTCAGTCTTCTTAAAGCTTCCTCTGTGTCAAATTCACACTTGACCAACTCATAAAGCGCCTGTTGAAAGACAACATTGAGACTGTAAAGAAGATGGTTACAGACAAAAGTACATACTACAGTCTTTATAGTATACATTTTGAAAACAGTGAAATGTGGAGGTACTACTTGAACATATAAAAACAAATAACACCTAACTCTCGAAGTCATCCTGACTTCAGAGTCTGGAATGGCTCTTTGATAATGCGGCACAATGCGTCAACATTGAAGGGGGCTGTGCTTCTACTGGTCTTTCTGTGTCTTTCTCACTCGAACACCCACAGCCACACAAAGACCCCGAGCGCCACCCTCTTCCATTACAATGGTTGGATTTTCAAATTCAAACAACGAGTTCTCAAACCTCAGAGTAAAAAACTAACATTTGAGAGAACCAATCAAACCCGTCGCACAATTTCCAAGCTAATATTGCATTAACAAACGGCCTCCAGGCTACCTGAAGACAACCCTGGAAGCCAGTCTGTTTGAACACTAATCTGTTCGACTGGGGTGGTCTTCATACCTGCTCATTGTCTTTGATATGGGATCCCTCAGGAATGGCATCCACTCCCTTCTCCTCTCCTGTTCGTTTTGACGCCTCAGTCAGAAACTCCACAACCTTGCCCTCGGGAAGGAACTCGGGGTCCCATAAAAGCTGGTCATCGTTTTCATATACTGGAAGGAGAGAGAGAAGAGAGAAAAAAGAGAGAGGAGAGAAAGAGGAGAAAGGAGAGAGAAGAGAAAGGAGAGAGATCGAGGAGAAAGGAGAGAGATCGAGGAGAAAGGAGAGAGAAATCGGGAAAGAAAGAAGAGAGAAAGTCATTTTATTTCCTATTTACCTCTGTGTGATTGGAAGATATTTAACTTGAACTTAATTAGCGCATCGCAAACAGAATGCTTTACCTTTCTCATAGTCTTGATATTTACAAAGGCCAGGGGGCGTTTCAGCCTGATACATGGACCCAACCATGATTTCCTGTCCAGATCAAAACAAAAACATTATTTAGTTTCACAAATCAAAAGTGTGCTTCAAATTAATAGCATGTCTTTAAGGTTTGAGACCCGTCATTCAGGGCAGAGCCCCAACTGTTTAGCTATAAAAAAATAAAAAATAAGAATCCCTTGAGTTAATAAAGCCGCATACAAACATGGTCTCGAGTAAGGCAGCTCCAAAATGCAGGTGTTTCAGCCTAGCTCAGTGCTTTCTGTGGTGGAGGGGCAGCCAGCGAAAGCACAGAGCGTAGGCGTTGGTCATCTTCTCTAGTTGCGCCGTAATTGGCTCAATGTTCATTGGGACACTACGTCACTGCAGAATCTAAAGGGAGAGCTAGAAAGTTCAAGCCCCCTTGGTTGCCGCCATAGATTTACATTAGAAGTGCCTGTCCAAGAAGGCTCAACGTCATAGGCCACAGATAAAAATACATAAAATCACGTTATAACTACCGTAGCGTTGATTGGACTGGTCATGTCAACATCATACTTTCAAAATCTTAGCTAGCAAGCTAAACAAGCAGTCATCATCATGAATCACGTCGACAATCTATGGCAAATCCTTACTGGAATTATATACTGAAAAAAATATATGAATGCAACATGCAACAATTTCAACGATTTTACTGAGTTACAGTTCATATAAGGAAATCAGTCATTTGAAATAAATAAATTAGGCCCTAAGCTATGGATTTCACATGACTGGGCAGGGGTGCAGCCATGTGTGTGCCTGGGAGGACATGGGCCCACCCACTGGGGAGCCAGGCCCAGCCAATCAGAATGAGTTTTTCGCCAACAAAAAGGGCTTTATTACAGACAGAAATACTCCTCAGTTTCATCAGCTGTCCAGGTGGCTGGTCTCAGACGATTCCGCAGATGAAGAAGCCAGATGTGGAGGTCCTGGGCTGTTGTGGTTCCACGTGGTCTGCAGTTGTGAGGCCATTTGGATTTACTGCCAAGTTCTCTAAAACGACATTGGAGGCGGCTTATGGTAGAGAAATGAACATTCAATTCTCTGGCAACAGCTCTGATGGACATTCCTGCAGTCAGCATGCCAATTGCACGCTCACTCAAAACTTGAGACATCTGTGGCATTGTGTTGTGTGACAAAACTGCACATTTTAGAGTGACATTTTATTGTCCCCAGCACAAGGTGCACTTGTGTAATGATCATGCTGTTTAATCAGCTTCTTGATATGCCACACCATTCAGGTGGATGGATTACCTTGACAAAGGAGAAATTATCACTAACAGGGATGTAAACAAATTTGTGCACAAAATTTGAGAGAAATAAGCTTTTTGTGCGTATGGAACATTTCTGGGATCTTTTATTTCAGCTCCTGAAACATGGGACCAACACTTTACATGTTGCATTTATATTTTTGTTCAGTATAGATAAAACATCTCAGTGCTTATCGGCCATAAACATTACACAACGGTTTCCGAGCTGGTCATGGGTAAACCTCAGCCACGCTCAAGGTCCTAAACGATATTATAACCGCGATCGATAATAGACAGTACTGTGCAGCCGTCTTCATCGACCTGGCCAAGGCTTTCGACTCTGTCAACCACCGAATTCTTATTGGCAGACTAAATAGCCTTGGTTTCTCAAATGACTGCCTCGCCTGGTTCACCAACTACTTCTCAGATAGAGTTCAATGTGTCAAATCGGAGGGCCTGTTGTCTGGACCTAAGGCAGTCTCTATGGGGGTGCCACAGGGTTCAATTCTTGGGCCAACCCTTTTCTCCGTGTATATCAATGATGTCGCTCTTGCTGCTGGTGACTCTCAGATCCACCTCTACGCAGACGACACCATTTGGCCCTTCATTGGACACTGTGTTAACAAACCTCCAAACGAGCTTCAATGCCATACAACACTCCTTCCGTAGCCTCCAACTGCTCTTAAACACTAGTAAAACTAAATGCATGCTCTTCAATCGAACGCTGCTGGCACCCGCCCACCCGACTAGATTCACTACTCTCGACGGGTCTGACAACTACAAATACCTAGGTGTCTGGTTAGACTGTACACTATCCTTCCAGACTCACATTAAGCATCTCCAATCCAAAGTTAAATCTAGAATCGGCTTCCTATTTCGCAACAAAGCCTCCTTCACTCATGCTGCCAAACATGCCCTCGTAAAACGGACTATCCTACCGATCCTTGACTTCGGCGATGTAATTTACAAAATAGCCTCCAACACTCTACTCAGCAAATTGGATGTAGTCTATCACAGTGCCATCCGTTTTGTCACCAAAGCCCCATATACTACCCACCACTGTGACCTGTACGCTCTTGTTGGCTGGTCCTCACTACATATTCGTCGCCAAACCCACTGGCTCCAGGCCATCTACAAATCACTGCTAGGCAAATCCCCGCCATATCTTAGCTCATTGGTCACCATAGCAACTCCCACCCGTAGTATGCGCTCCAGCAGGTATATCTCACTGGTCATACCCAAAGCCAACACCTCCTTTGGCCGCCATTCCTTCCAGTTCTCTGCTGCCAATGACTGGAACGAACTGCAAAAATCTCTGAAGCTGGAGACTCATCTCCCTCACTAACTTTAAGCATCAGTTGTCAGAGCACCTTACCGATCACTGCACCTGTACACAGCCCATCTGAAATTAGCCCACCCAACTACCTTATCCCCATATTGTTATTTATTTTGCTCATTTGCACCCCAGTATCTCTATTTGCACATCATCTCTTGCACATCTATCATTCCAGTGTTAATACTAATTGTAATTATTTTGCACTATGGCCTATTTATTGCCTTACCTCCATAACTTGCTACATTTGCACATACTGTATACAGTGAGGGGGAAAAGTATTTGATCCCCTGCTGATTTTGTATGTTTGCCCACTGACAAAGACATGATCAGTCTATAATTTTAAAATGGTAGGTTTATTTGAACAGTGAGAGACAGAATAACAAAAAAATACAGAAAAACGCATGTCAAAAATGTTATAAATTGATTTGCACGTTAAAGTGGGAAATAAGTATTTGACCCCTCTGCAAAACATGACTTAGTACTTGGTGGCAAAACCCTTGTTGGCAATCATAGAGGTCAGATGTTTCTTGTAGTTGGCCACCAGGTTTGCACACATCTCATGAGGGATTTTGTTCCACTCCTCTTTGCAGATCTTCTCCAAGTCATTAAGGTATCGAGGCTGACGTTTGAAAACTCGAACCTTCAGCTCCCTCCACAGATTTTCTATGGGATTAAGGTCTGGAGACTGGCTAGGCCACCCCAGGACCTTAATGTGCTTCTTCTTGAGCCACTCCTTTGTTGCCTTGGCCGTGTGTTTTGGGTCATTGTCATCATGGAATACCCATCCACGACCCATTTTCAATGCCCTGGCTGAGGGAAGGAGGTTCTCACCCAAGATTTGACGGTACATGGCCCCGTCCATCGTCCCTTTGATGCGGTGAAGTTGTCCTGTCCCCTTAGCAGAAAAACACCCCCAAAGCATAATGTTTCCACCTCCATGTTTGACGATGGGGATGGTGTTCTTGGGGTCATAGGCAGCATTCCTCCTCCTCCAAACACGGCGAGTTGAGTTGATGCCAAGGAGCTCGATTTTGGTCTCATCTGACCACAACACTTTCACCCAGTTCTCCTCTGAATCATTCAGATGTTCATTGGCAAACTTCAGACTGCCCTGTATATGTGCTTTCTTGAGCAGGGGGAACTTGCGGGCGCTGCAGGATTTCAGTCCTTCACGGCGTAGTGTGTTACCAATTGTTTTCTTGGTGACTAGGGTCCCAGCTGCCTTGAGATCATTGACAAGATCCTCCCGTGTAGTTCTGGGCTGATTCCTCACCGTTCTCATGATCATTGCAACTCCACGAGGTGAGATCTTGCATGGAGCCCCAGGCCGAGGGAGATTGACAGTTATTTTGTGTTTCTTCCATTTGCGAATAATCGCACCAACTGTTGTCACCTTCTCACCAAGCTGCTTGGCGATGGTCTTGTAGCCCATTCCAGCCTTGTGTAGGTCTACCATCTTGTCCCCGACATCCTTAGAGAGCTCTTTGGTCTTGGCCATGGTGGAGAGTTTGGAATCTGATTGATTGATTGCTTCTGTGGACAGGTGTCTTTTATACAGGTAACAAACTGAGATTAGGAGCACTCCCTTTAAGAGTGTGCTCCTAATCTCAGCTCGTTACCTGCATAAAAGACACCTGGGAGCCAGAAATCTTTCTGATTGAGAGGGGGTCAAATACTTATTTCCCTCTTTAACATGCAAATCAATTTATAACATTTTTGACATGCGTTTTTCTGGATTTTTTTGTTGTTATTCCGTCTCTCACTGTTCAAATAAACCTACCATTACAATTATAGACTGATCATTTCTTTGTCAGTGGGCAAACGTACAAAATCAGCAGGGGATCAAATACTTTTTTCCCCTCACTGTATATATTTTCTGATGTATTTTTGACTTTATGTTTTGTTTACCCCATATGTAACTCTGTGTTGTTGTTTGTATCGCACTGCTTTGCTTTATCTTGGCCAGGTCGCAGTTGTAAATGAGAACTTGTTCTCAACTGGCTTACCTGGTTAAATAAAGGTAAATAAAAAATAAAAAGTAGGAAACTGCAAATTCAAGAATGAGTGGTTTGCAAGGAATCAGTGGCTAACTCCGAGCGTCACAAAGCAATCACTATTTTGCTTCCCCTGTCTGCTATTTGGTGGAGAGGGTGTGTGGTCCAAGTCTGGTTTGAAGGATTTAAAACATCTGTCTGAAAGGGTCTATTTTCTAAGCTTAAAAAGGACAAACATTCACACGCAACACCATGGGCCAGAACATTTTGAATACATTGGCCATGCTGTCAATCCAGCATGACTTCATCCAGAGAATGCCAGACTTTGATGAAAGTTTGATGACAAAGTTTTGCCCACAAGAAGGACCGCCGCGCCACCTTCCTGTTCAAGTGAGCACAGCACAAACAAACGGTGAGTCCAAACATGTGTATTGTATGTTGCTGCATAAATGATGTAATATGCCAGGGAGATACAGTTGAAGTCGGAAGTTTACATACACTTAGGTTGGAGTCATTAAAACTCATTTTTCAACCACTCCACAAATGTCTTGTTAACAAACTATAGTTTTGGCAAGTCAGTAAGGACATCTACAAGTAATTTTTCCAACAATTGTTTACAGACAGATTATTTCACTTATAATTCACTGTATCACAATTCCAGTGGGTCAGAAGTTTAAATACACTAAGTTGACTGTGCATTTAAACAGCTTGGAAAATTCCAGAAAATGATGTCATGGCTTCAGAAGCTTCTGATAGGCTAATACACATCATTTGAATCAATTATTGGTGTACCTGTGGATGTATTTAAAGGCCTACCTTCAAACTCAGTGCCTCTTTGCTTGACATCATGGGAAAAGCAAAAGAAAATCAGCCAAGACCTCAGAATTTTTTTTGTAGTCTGGTTCATCCTTGGGAGCAATTTCCAAATGCCTGAAGGTACCACGTTCATCTGTACAAACAATAGTATGCAAGTATAAACACCATGGGACCACGCAGCCGTCATACCGCTCAGGAAGGAGACGCGTTCCGTCTCCTAGAGATGAACGTACTTTGGTGCACAAAGTGCAAATCAATCCCAGAACAAAAGCAAAGGACCTTGTGAAGATGCTGGAGGAAACAGGTACAAAAGTATCTATATCCACAGTTAAACAAGTCCTATATCAACATAACCTGAAAGGCCGCTCAGCAAGGAAGAAGCCACTGCTCCAAAACCGCCATAAAAAAGCCAGACTACGGTTTGCAAATGTCCTCTGGTCTGATGAAACAAAATTAGAACTGTTTGGCCATAATGACCATAGTTATGTTTGGAGGAAAAAGGGGAACGCTTGCAAGCCGAAGAACACCATCCCAACCGTGAAGCACGGGGGTGGCAGCATCGTGCTGTGGGGGTGCTTTGCTGCAGGAGGGTCTGGTGCACTTCACAAAATAAATGGCATCATGAGGAAGGAAAATTATGTGGATATATTGAAGCAACATCTCAAGACATCAGTCAGGAAGTTAAAGCTTGGTCGCAAATGGGTCTTCCAAATGGACAATGACCCCAAGCATACTTCCAAAGTTGTGGAAAAATGGCTTAAGGACAACAAAGCCCTGACCTCAATCCTATAGAACATTTGTGGGCAGAACTGAAAAGGCATGTGCGAGCAAGGAGGCCTACAGACCTGACTCAGTTACACCAGCTCTGTCAGGAGGAATGGGCCAAAATTCACCCAACGTATTGTGGGAAGCTTGTGGAAGTCTACCTGAAACGTTTGACCCAAGTTAAACAATTTAAAGGCAATGCTACCAAATACTAATAGAGTGTATGTAAACTTCTGACCCACTGGGAATGTGATGAAATAAATAAAAGCTGAAATAAATAATTCTCTCTACTATTATTCTGACATTTCACATTCTTAAAATAAAGTGGTGATCCTAACTGACCTAAGACCGGGAATTTTTACTAGGATTAAATGTCAGGAATTGTGAAAAACTGAGTTTAAATGTATTTGGCTAAGGTGTATGTAAACTTCCGACTTCAACTGTAAGTATACTGTAGCTAAGAAAGTAATACTAAGTATATGTTGTGTAGTAAGCTGTTAGTAGCCATGTGTTTCACCCTATGAATTTGGTCCCGCACCCCCTCAGAACTTAGCCTACTGTTCTGACTTGGTGGTGCACATGTAGCCTATAACCTCTTTTAGAGAAATGTAATCATCGATTATTGTAAGAGCTTTCATTGTCTGCTTATATGCCCCCTTTATTTATCCTACGGTTCTGACTTGGTGTACAGGGAGAACACTGTAAGAATGTCCCATGTTCTGAATTCTGTCGCTGTACATTTCAAACGTGCTGAACAAATAGTTACATTGACTCTGTCCGTCTTAGCTCGCTCATTGTCTTAATCGAAATTACGGCTTGCCTCTTATCCGCTCATCGTTTCCTTATGCCATAGTTTGTACATCTCAATTGTTATATTGTTTATATAGGTCTCTCTCATTATCTTATTCATCCTTTTAGGCAATGTTGGAATGATGCATTTCATTGTTTTGCTTACTTTGTGTACTATAATTAGCTCATGTGCCTTTCTCCACGAGGAGGGGATACTATATAATGTTGTTGGGTCTGTAACCATGCTTCCCATTCAAATATTTGTTTTAAACAAAAAGTTTAGTAGACCCATGTAATTCCAGTTGATAATGTGAGGGTTGATTTGTTTGCGCAATGCGCTGTCTGTGCGTCGGTATATTGTCTATATAAGCGGATCCTCGTGATTGTGGTGATTTAAAGAGTAAAGTTAAGGCCTTAACATCTTGCTGAATTTATCTGAACACCTATCTGGATTTCTGTCGGTGTCCATGTTGAAAGTGCTGAACGAAGGCCTACCTCGTCGCAGCTCGTTTGCTTGCGCTTCCTTATACTCAGAGCGAAGTGTTCATGATACAAGAATAAACATGATTAATTTTCTGAACATAAATGTAATAATGTTTGTGTACGGTTAAAAAGTCAAAACTCATGTCAGCATTCGTTACTATTGAAGGAGAATGCGTTTTTTAAATTTTTTTATCGGGTTACACAAATCCACAAGGGGTCAGTAGAAACAATTTTATTTAAGCAAGTCAGCCATATCAGCTATGGGTTTTTAAAAAGGAAGTAAATGAGCCTGAATTAACTATTTCGCTGCCAGACAAGGCTCCGCTGATAGCCAGGTGTAGCAGTGGTAAGGATTCATTCCATGGTGCTGAAAGGAAAGCTATGCGGTCGGGACAGCTTTATGTACGCCCTAACAGTTTGTGGGCACCGTTTGTCACTGTCATAGTGCACTGAATGTATTGTTTAGTGTTGTGTAGTGCAATGTTCCCTCTAATCTGCACGCGGGCGCACAGTAGCCCCGAGAATATCAGCCCACAGAGAGAAGCATGAGATTGAACTTCAGTCAACTTTCTAGAGCAGTGGTCACCAACCGGTCGATCTCGATAGACTGGTCCATCTCCAAGGCATTCCTAGTCGATCGCCAAACATTTATGTAAAAAAAAACAACGATAAAGCCATGTGTTCCTTTTTTCTTCTTCTTTTTTTTTCTTTTTCAGGCTGTTGGCGGTAGGTGCACCCGACTCAGCTGCCCTGCGCGCCGGGTTAGCAACCGTTGCCATTTTGAACCATTTCATGTGTCTGAAGGTACAAATCATATGCACTATAGGCCTACCGCTGGCCAATCGGATGGTTCAGATGACCGTGTCTGCAGTAACGTAGCAGGTATAAAAGAAAGCTACAGCAAAGTTGATACTGTGAGATTAAAACCATGACTAGAGAGACCGTCAACAAATACAGCAAAGAGTTGCTGTTTTTATGAGTGAGTTCATGTTTAAGTTCTTACTCAGCACTGTCAACACTTTGTATTCAACACGTTTATAAGCCATAAAATGCACGCTTCCTATTTCCACTCAGCGCTACAACAAGCACTGCAGCAGTAATGAATGAGTAGGAAAGTGTATCTATAGGCTTGCGTTGTTGTTGTTGTTATTAGCAGCTTGGGTCTTTTGTAATATCAAGGAATATTGATCCCTTTCTCTGTTCATAGGAGTAACAACATGAATTTGTGCATGAGGCAGAAATAATGCGGTGCGACTCGAGTTGCCATCAGCTGGAAGACGGTGTCCCTTTTTGGTCAGAGTCAGTGGAGGAAAGGGAGAGCGGAGGGATGTTGAGAGGCGGACCCTCAGTCTGCTGCGCTCTCCCTCCGCTGAGACTGACCATTAGATGGAGCAGGGGCATAACTTTGGTTTTAGAAGTGGGGGGAACATAACCTGGCAGTGGGACTGGGGGTCCTCCCACAGAATGTTTTGGGCCAGAATTGTTTTGTTTTTTTAGCTCATTTTCTGCATTTCTACACAATCCAATATGCCGTTCTATTTAGAACAACAAAAAGTAAGCAAAAATGCCCACAGTCATAAGGCTAGGTAAGAGATCATTATTAAACATGTTTACGTGATTGACAAGACTGAAATAGATCAAAGGCAATTCAATCATCAATATCGTGTTACACCTTTAACCAATAGCCTAACAAATGAACAGCTTTAAAAAATACAAAATACTTTTGATTGTCTTTATTCTCTATATCAAATTTCAGCCAGCCCAAACCGCCTGCACGCCTGACCCTCACCAGTCTAGTACAAAACTCAACTCTCTCCCAACAATTTCCTTCCCACTTTTTTTTTTATTCCCAAGGAAAGGGTTGGAAACAAACGTTTTAAAAAAATACACCCAAAAAAACACATACACCTCAAATTAATACACAAACAGCAAATCCTCCATATAATTAATCTCATAGGCCTAATGTACTGTAGAGCTCTTTCTACTTACCTGTCCATAGGGGTCCAACACCCTGTAGCGCCCCAACCCAACACACCCCACTCAACCTTAGGATCTTAGAGAAACATAAATGATTGGTTTCGGGTTTTAGGCCAAGGCCAGAGTGACAACCCACAAGACGGCAGACCCCCAGGGCCAGGACTGAGCAGCCCAGCAGCTAGGGATTGCCTGAATAGGTATCTCCGCTGACGTCGGCATGTTTTCAATACAGACTCCTTTAGTTGTACTGTACTCCATATAAGGCATCCAGACCTTATGAAAGTTGCCCAGTATACCCTTAATCTTGTAATAAATCTAGTAATACATAACTTGACATTTCTGCCATCCATTGTGACATTGTGGGAGGATAACCAACCTTCCAATTAATGGCAATTAATTTCTTAGCCGCTATAAATGCTAGGTTACACAGTTTCTTCTGATAACAGTCTCAAGTATTCCAAGCAAACAAAAACTGGGAGAAGGGAGAATCTGTAGACATGCTGAGATAAAATAATATACATACTCTTTGCCAGAATTCAGTCAGCCTTCACAAGACCATTTGTGTTTTACACCTCCAGCAGAGGAAATACATTTGAGTGCATGTAATTCAGTTTCAATGGCATATAGTACGTTCTATGGATGGTCTTAAACTGCAGTAATTTATGTCTTAAATTATATGAATATGACTGGGCATTCAAACATACAGTGAGGGAAAAAAGTATTTGATCCCCTGCTGATTTTGTACGTTTGCCTACTGACAAAGAAATGATCAGTCTATAATTTTAATGGTAGGTTTATTTGAACAGTGAGAGACAGAATAACAAAAGAAATCCAGAAAAACGCATGTCAAAAATGTTATAAATTGATTTGCATTTTAATGAGGGAAATAAGTATTTGACCCCCTCTCAATCAGAAAGATTTCTGGCTCCCAGGTTTCTTTTATACAGGTAACGAGCTGAGATTAGGAGCACACTAGGAGCACACTCCTAATCTCAGTTTGTTACCTGAATAAAAGACACCTGTCCACAGAAGCAATCAATCAATCAAGATTCCAAACTTTCCACCATGGCCAAGACCAAAGAGCTCTCCAATGATGTCAGGGACAAGATTGTAGACCTACACAAGGCTGGAATGGGCTACAAGACCATCGCCAAGCAGCTTGGTGAGAAGGTGACAACTGTTGGTGCGATTATTCGCAAATGGAAGAAACACAAAATAACTGTCAATCTCCCTCGGCCTGGGGCTCCATGCAAGATCTCACCTCGTGGAGTTGCAATGATCATGAGAACGGTGAGGAATCAGCCCAGAACTACACAGGAGGATCTTGTCAATGATCTCAAGGCAGCTGGGACCATAGTCACCAAGAAAACAATTGGTAACACACTAAGCCGTGAAGGACTGAAATCCTGCAGCGCCAGCAAGGTCCCCCTGCTCAAGAAAGCACATATACAGGCCCGTCTGAAGTTTGCCAATGAACATCTGAATGATTCAGAGGAGAACTGGGTGAAAGTGTTGTGGTCAGAGGAGACCAAAATCGAGCTCTTTGGCATCAACTCGCCGTGTTTGGAAGAGGAGGAATGCTGCCTATGACCCCAAGAACACCATCCCCACCGTGAAACATGGAGGTGGAAACATTATGCTTTGGGGGTGTTTTTCTGCCAAGGGGACAGGACAACTTCACCGCATCAACGGGAGGATGGACGGGGCCATGTACCGTCAACTCTTGAGTGAGAACCTCCTTCCCTCAGGCAGGGCATTGAAAATGGGTCGTGGATGGGTATTCCAGCATGACAATGACCCAAAACACACGGCCAAGGCAACAAAGGAGTGGCTCAAGAAGAAGCACATTAAGGTCCTGGAGTGGCCTAGCCAGTCTCCAGACCTTAATCCCATAGAAAATCTGTGGAGGGAGCTGAAGGTTCGAGTTGCCAAACGTCAGCCTCAAAACCTTAATGACTTGGAGAAGATCTGCAAAGAGGAGTGGGACAAAATCCCTCCTGAGATGTGTGCAAACCTGGTTGCCAACTAAAAGAAACGTCTGACCTCTGTGATTGCCAACAAGGGTTTTGCCACCAAGTACTAAGTCATGTTTTGCAGAGGGGTCAAATACTTATTTCCCTCATTAAAATGCAAATCAATTCATAAAATTTTTGACATGCGTTTTTCTGGATTTTTTTGTTGTTATTCTGTCTCTCACTGTTCAAATAAACCTACCATTAAAATTATAGACTGATCATGTCTTTGTCAGTGGGCAAACGTACAAAATCAGCAGGGGATCAAATACTTTTTTCCCCTCACTGTATCTGTATCCATTCATCATCATCAATAGCTTCTACCAGGTCTTCTTCACATTTTTGTTTTACATGTTTTGTGTCATCGGGAAAAGCCTCTATCAACCCTATATAGTTTGGAAATCAACTTGAGGTTTGTCAGAATACCTTAAAATAGTATCAATCTTTGAAGTATCTGGCTTGTCCAGTGTTTGCTGCAAAGAGAGAATAAAGTGTTGTATGAGGCATGACAATTACCTTGGTGTACATTTACACATTATATTATCCAAGAATAGAATCAATGGTTCAATAATTGAAATGACCATTATTCCCAGATCCCAGACTGTAGCTTTAAGCTTTAGCTGCTGTCCTGTAGCTACTGTAGGTCTACCCATCAATTCGATGGAACTTTGTTAATATACTGCAAAATTCACCTGAGCTACGTAGACTGGTCTTCCCTGGCTGTCTAACCCTACTGGGACACCTGTCACCATCATGATGAGCATAGTGTTGTGTACTGACTGTGCACCATGACAGTGAAGCCTGTAGAGCTGTTTATTACGGTCAGTGTGAAAAGTAGGGACTTAGCTAGGGAAACTGACAGATCAATAACGTTACATTGCTAGCTATACTGACTTGTGGTCCTCTGTAGCTCAGCTGGTAGAGCACGGCGCTTGTAACGCTAAGGTAGTGGGTTCGATCCCCGGGACCACCCATACACAAAAAAAAAAAAAAATGTATGCACGCATGACTGTAAGTCGCTTTGGATAAAAGCGTCTGCTAAATGGCATATTATATATATTATATTATAGTAGAAACTCACATTGCACAGAAAAAAAAAACTTAAGAATACCGGTCTTCAATCATTTGGCCGCTGCTTTCATCGTTTGATTCAGGTGTGATTGAGGCAAAAATAATAGCTAACGTTAGCCAACTTTTGGCCAGCTCTCTCTCTACCGGTACATCAACTGGCGAAAGCTAGTAGAGTTAATTTACTTCTGTTGAAAAGGGACAAAACAAAGGCTACAAAACATTTCCATACAAACAACAGCTGTTAGATAGTAATAATAGCCACCTCATATCGCTATATGATAGATAGCTAGAGGCTAGAGCTGAGCTGGCTGGGGAAGCTAGCGAATTCATTCACCTCAGTTGAGAGGGGATGAAACATTAGCTAACATTACATATCAGTTACACTAGCTACTAGCTCAGCACTGGGAATAAACACTAAATTAGTTTTTTCCCCTGTAAAGTTAAACAGCAGCTACCTTGCCAGCTACATCAGTCAACTAAATAGTAGCCAGTTTCTGATCTGCTTGCTTTTACAACTCAGAGAAAAGAACGCAACACATACCTACTGACAGCAGCTGCTGTTCAACTAGTGGCTTCCATTTCGTGGTGTCAAGCTCAGAATCCACTAACAATCGACTCATCTACTCCTAAGATTCAGTATTCTTGCAGTATTTGAAACTCTTTCCCGTAGTATACTTAGAGAACAAGCTCTCGCATCTTTCACAGCAAAGAAAGAGCGAGCTAGCGAGTGAGAGAGAGAGGTGGGAGGGGCACAGCCAGGCATAGGTAGGGTCGGCTCCCAGGCAGAACCGTGCCTCGATAATCAGAAGATGTAGGCTATAGGCAATGCTTTATTTCGCAACTTCTTGGCTTGCAATGTCTCGCGCAAGTTCACTAAAGTAGGGACTATCAATGAGTAGGCTGAGCTATTCTACATGCAACAGACCAAAGACCAAACAAACACTACTGTTTTTCATAACTAAGAGTAAGAGGAACAGGTGAGGGAGAGAGGATCGGGGCAGGCAGACAGTCAGAACCGTGCACATAGGCTATATCTTGGTAATCTGTATCTAGTGTGGCGTACCGCGGACAAGCCACCAGGGGGAGACTCGTCGAGGCCTGGTGACAGACGGAGTCTACATCACGCTCCCTCTGCTGGACGTGCGAGGTCTCGACGGGTCTTCCAACTAATTGGGGCTGGTGAGTAATCAAGGGGCTGATTGCTCACCAGCCGTACGGGGCCCATAAAGTTGCCAGGAGGGCAGCACACGAGAGGGTTGGAGGTAGTGAGATGTTGCTACCGGATAGACGTCTTCAAGGCCTGCTAGAACCGAGGGGCTCGGTGTTCTACCCCAGAGGAGACAGCATTCCCCGTAGCCCAGAACCCGGAAGAGGTCTCTTTTCTTTTTTTCTTTATTGTTTTAAATAAACCCTTTAAAACTGAGGTATCACACTTGTGTCTGATCTGTGTAAACGTCTAGCTCAAACACCCTGGTATGCCACACTAGCAATGCCTCGTAAATTCACCAAAAGTATATTAAAGTATATATTAGGCTATCAATGAGTATGGCTAAGCTATTATTTATAGTGCCAGTGAATTGAAGTTGAACATCGCCAAATGCATCAGTTACAGTGCATTCGTGAAAGTGTTCAGACCCTTTGATTTTTTCCACATTTTGTTACGTTACAGCCTTATTCTAAAATGGATTAAATTGTTTTTTTCCCCCTCATCAATCTACACACAATACCCCATAATGACAAAGCAAAAACAGGTTTGTCTAAAGTTTTGCAAATGAATTAAACAAAAAAACTGAAATATCAAATGTATTGTATTATACACAAGTATTCAGACCCTCAGTACTTTCTTGAAACAGCGATTACAGCCTTGAGTCTTCATGGGTATGACGCTACAAGCTTGGCACATCTGTATATGGGGAGTTTCTCCCATTCTTCTCTGCAGATCCTCTCAAGCGCTGTCAGGTTGGATGGGGAGCGTCGCTGCACAGCTATTTTCAGGTCTCTCCAGAGATGTTAGATCGGGTTCAAGTCCGGGCTCTGGCTGGGCCACTCAAGGACATTCAGAGACTTGTCCCGAAGCCACTCCTTCATTGTCTTGGCTGTGTGCTTAGGGTCGTTGGAAGGTGAACCTTCACCCCCAGTCTGAGCGCTCTGGAGCAGGTTTTCATCAAGGATCTCTCTGTACTTCGCGCCATTCATCTTTCCCTCAATCCTGACTAGTCTTCCAATCCCTGCCGCTAAAAAAACATCCCCACAGCATAATGCTGTCACCACCATGCTTCACCGTAGGGATGGTGCAAGGTTTGCACCAGATGTGACGCTTGGCATTCAGGCCAAAGAATTCAATCTTGGTTTCATCATACCAGAGAATGTTGATTCTCACGGTCTGAGAGCCTTTAGGTGCCTTTTGGCAAACTCCAAGCCGGCTGCCATGTGCTTTTACTGAGGAGTGGCTTCTGTCTGGCCACTCTACCATAAAGGCCTGATTGGTGGAGTGCTGCAGAGATGGTTGTCCTTCTGGAAGGTTCCCACATCTCCACAGAGGAACTCTGGAGCTCTGTCCTGGTGGTTCCAAACTTCTTCCATTTTAGAATGATGGAGGCCACTGTGATCTTGGGGACCTTCAATGCTGCAGACATTTTTTGGTACCCTTCCCCATATCTGTGCCTCGACACAATCCTGTCTCGGAGCTCTACAGACAATTATTTCGACCTCATGGCTTGGTTTTTGCTCTGACATGCACTGTCAACGGTGGGACCTTATATAGACAGGTGTGTGCCTTTTCAAATCATGTCCAATCAATTGAATTTACCACAGGTGGACTCCAATCAAGTTGTAGAAACATCTCAAGGATGATCAATGGAAACAGGATGCACCTGAGCTCAATTTCGAATCTCATAGCAAAGGGTCTGAATACTTATGTAAATAAGGCAAAAATTTTCACTTTTCACTTTGTCGTTATGGGGTATTTGGTGTAGATTGATGATGTTTAAATGTATTTAACCAATTTTAGAATAAGGCTATAACGTAACAAAATGTGGAAAAAGTCAAGGGGTCTGAATGCTTTCCGAATGCACTGTCAATTAGGCCTAACTGTGCAATAAAAAGTAATGTGCCTGTACAGTGGGGAAAAAAGGATTTAGTCAGTCACCAATTGTGCAAGTTCTCCCCACTTAAAAAGATGAGAGAGGCCTGTAATTTTCATCATAGGTACACGTCAACTATGACAGACAAATTGAGAAAGAAATTCCAGAAAATCACATTGTAGGATTTTTAATGAATTTATTTGCAAATTATGATGGAAAATAAGTATTTGGTCAATAACAAAAGTTTCTCAAAACTTTGTTATACAGTGATCCCTCGCCACTTCGCGGTTCACTTATCGCGGATTCGCTATTTCGCGGATTTTCATAATGCATTTTTTTTTTTTTTTTGGTGCATTGTGCTCTGCATTCTGATTCGCTAAAAACTCACTCCCGCTTCTTGTATCAAAACATGCTACGAATTGTGCTATCATTTTGTCGTCTCGTGCAGTTATGTGTACGTACATAAAACAGCTTGGCAAATTTACATTAAGTTGGCCAAATTATCTTGTAATTTCGAACATCTTCTAAACCCATAATGTCGACGAAACGGCCTACACGTGAGTCACTGTATTTGTATACATGTAATAGTTGCTAATTGTAAAAAAAAAAAAAGTTTTCTATTTCGCGGATTTCACTTATCGCGGGTCATTTTCGGAACGTAACCCCCGCGATAAACGAGGGATTACTGTATACCCTTTGTTGGCAATGACACAGGTCAAACGTTTTCTGTAAGTCTTCACAAGGTTTTCACACACTGCTGCTGGTATTTTGGCCCATTCCTCCATGCAGATCTCCCCTAGAGCAGTGATGTTTTGGGGCTGTCGCTGGGCAACACGGACTTTCAACTCCCTCCAAAGATTTTCTATGGGGTTGAGATCTGGAGACTGGCTAGGCCACTCCAGGACCTTGAAATGCTTCTTACGAAGCCACTCCTTCGTTGCCCGGGCGGTGTGTTTGGGATCATTGTCATGCTGAAAGACCCAGCCACGTTTCATCTTCAATGCCCTTGCTGATGGAAGGAGGTTTTCACTCAAAATCTCACAATACATGGCCCCATTAATTCTTTCCTTTACACGGATCAGTCGTCCTGGTCCCTTTGCAGAAAAACATCCCCAAAGCATGATGTTTCCACCCCCATTCTTCACAGTAGGTATGGTGTTCTTTGGATGCAATTTTTTTGTCCTCCAAACACGACGAGTTGAGTTTTTACCAAAAAGTTATATTTTGGTTTCATCTGACCATATGACATTCCCCCAATCCTCTTCTGGATCATCCAAATGCACTCTAGCAAACTTCAGACGGGCCTGGACATGTACTGGCTTAAGCAGGGGGACTCGTCTGGCACTGCAGGATTTGAGTTCCTGGCGGCGTAGTGTGTTACTGATGGTAGGCTTTGTTACTTTGGTCCCAGCTCTCTGCAGGTCATTCACTAGGTCCCCCCGTGTGGTTCTGGGATTTTTGCTCACTTGTGATCATTTTGACCCCACGGGGTGAGATCTTGCGTGGAGCCCCAGATCGAGGGAGATTATCAGTGGTCTTGTATGTCTTCCATTTCCTAATAATTGCTCCCACAGTTGATTTCTTCAAACCAAGCTGCTTACCTATTGCAGATTCAGTCTTCCCAGCCTGGTGCAGGTCTACAATTTTGTTTCTGGTGTCCTTTGACAGCTCTTTGGTCTTGGCCATAGTGGAGTTTGGAGTGTGACTGTTTGAGGTTGTGGACAGGTGTCTTTTATATTGATAACAAGTTCAAACAGGTGCCATTGTTACAGGTAACGAGTGGAGGACAGAGGAGCCTCTTAAAGAAGAAGTTACAGGTCTGTGAGAGCCAGAAATCTTGCTTGTTTGTAGGTGACCAAATACTTATTTTCCACCATAATTTGCAAATAAATTCATAAAAAATCCTACAATGTGATTTTCTGGATTTTATTTTCTCAATTTGTCTGTCATAGTTGACGTGTACCTATGATGAAAATTACAGGCCTCTCTCATCTTTTTAAGTGGGAGAACTTGCACAATTGGTGGCTGGCTAAATACTTTTTTCCCCCACTGTAGCTTATTGAATGAAACCCTGGCTGGCTGTTGATGTCCTAGGTCAGGGCTCTCCAACCCTGTTCCTGGAGAGCTACCTTCATGTAGGTTTTTCGCTCCAACCCCAGTTGTAATTAACCTTGATTTAGCTTATCAACGAGCTAAATGTTGAATCAGATGCGCTTGATTATGGTTGGAGTGAAAACCTACAGGATGGTAGCTCTCCACGAAGAGGGTTGGAGAGCCCTGTCCTAGGCAATAGATCGCAAAGCAGCATCCCAGCTAAAGTTCACTTTCTCATCCATAAACAAAGTCAAGTGCAAATATGGTTAAGCAGCTCAAATCAGCAGGATGGATCTAAATATTTTGGGGAGACCTATACAGTGAGGGAAAAAAGGATTTGATCCCCTGCTGATTTTGTACGTTTCCCACTGACCAAGAAATGATCAGTCTATAATTTTAATGGTAGGTTTATTTGAACAGTGAGAGACAGAATAACAACAAAAAAATCCAGAAAAACACCTGTCAAAAATGTTATAAATTGATTTGCATTTTAATGAGGGAAATAAGTATTTGACCCCCTCTCCATCAGAAAGATTTCTGGCTCCCAGGTGTCTTTTATACAGGTAACGAGCTGAGATTAGGAGCACACTATTAAAGGGAGTGCTCCTAATCTCAGCTTGTTACCTGTATAAAAAGACACCTGTCCACAGAAGCAATCAATCAATCAGATTCCAAACTCTCCACCATGGCCAAGACCAAAGAGCTCTCCAAGGATGTCAGGGACAAGATTGTAGACCTACACAAGGCAGGAATGGGCTACAAGACCATCGCCAAGCAGCTTGGTGAGAAGGTGACAACAGTTGGTGCGATTATTTGCAAATATAAGAAACACAAAAGAACTGTCAATCTCCCTCTGCCTGAGGCTCCATGCAAGATCTCACCTCGTGGAGTTGCAATGATCATGAGAACGGTGAGGAATCAGCCCAGAACTACACGGGAGGATCTTGTCAATGATCTCAAGGTAGCAGCGACCCTAGTCACCAAGAAAACAATTGGTAACACACTAAGCCGTGAAGGACTGAAATCCTGCAGCGCCGTCTGAAGTTTGCCAATGAACATCTGAATGATTCAGAGGAGAACTGGGTGAAAGTGTTGTGGTTAGATGAGACCAAAATCGAGCTCTTTGGCGTCAACTCAACTCGCCGTGTTTGGAGGAGGAGGAATGCTGCCTATGACCCCAAGAACACCATCCCCACCGACAAACATGGAGGTGGAAACATTATGCTTTGGGGGTGTTTTTCTGCTAAGGGGACAGGACAACTTCACCGCATCAAAGCGACGATGGACGGGGCCATGTACCATCAGATCTTGGGTGAAAACCTCCTTCCGTCAGCCAGGGCATTGAAAATGGGTCGTGGATGGGTATTCCAGCATGACAATGACCCAAAACACACAGCCAAGGCAACAGAGGAGTGGCTCAAGAAGAAGCACATTAAGGTCCTGGAGTGGCCTAGCCAGTCTCCAGACCTTAATCCCATAGAAAATCTGTGGAGGGAGCTGAAGGTTCGAGTTGCCAAACGTCAGCCTCGAAACCTTAATGACTTGGAGAAGATCTGCAAAGAGGAGTGGGACAAAATCCCTCCTGAGATGTGTGTAAACTTGGTTGCCAACTACAAGAAATGTCTGACCTCTGATTGCCAACAAGGGTTTTGCCACCAAGTACTAAGTCATGTTTTGCAGAAGGGTCAAATACTTATTTCCCTCATTAAAATGCAAATCAATTCATAACATTTTTGACATTAGTTTTTCTGGATTTTGTTGTTGTTATTCTGTCTCTCACTGTTCAAATAAACCTACCATTAAAATTATAGACTGATCATGTCTTTGTCAGAGGGCAAACATACAAAATCAGCAGGGGATCAAATACCTTTTTCCCTCACTGTACATTTGGCAGCCAAGCACGAGTTATCAATGTAGCCTATTATCATCTGGACATGACGTTGAAATATCTTCACGCCTAGAATAAAAACCTCCAGGCTTCCGTCATAAGGGTCAATTCAATTCGAAAAAAATGAATGACAGGGGGCAGTTTGGAAAGACAGCTGTGTGAATCATCCTCTGTAATAATGCACATGCTCGGATAATAATTACAGAACCAATGTCTCTAGTAATACCCGTCTGAATAGGGCTACATGGCAAAGAATAGGCTTATCAGCATAGAGAGCGCCGCATCATCCCATGGGATCTGTCAAGGCAGCGCACAGCAGAAATATCACTGAATTATTATAGTTCCTACACATCACCTTCTATATTCAAACGAAATAGGCATTTTCTAGGCAAATGGGCAGCATAATGCTCATGTCAGTCCTCTAGAACGCAAATGTAGTCTTGCTAGTAGGACTCTGGAATAATGAGGTGGTGTGTATCCGTTTCAGCGCGTTTTGGGAGTCGAGCAAGAGTCGACTCCTACGACTTCAAGCACAGGAGTCGGAGTCGACTCCATAAATCCAGTCCAAACACCACTATGTTCAACTCTCCCATACTGGTCCAGCCAGCCTTTCAGAAGCTTTGCCTTCACACAGCCTGTCCGCCCGCTTTGTGGTATCCTAAATCCAGCCTAGTGAAAACTCCAAACAGCCTACCCGACCGCTCTGAAGCATCCGCATGGTCCTAAAGCACACACTGCCGCTGTTTTTTGTATCCCATTGCAATTATAAAACTTATGGTGACAAAAATGCAATTTCAGAATGTGTGGGGGACATGACGCCCCCCCCATCCCCAGTGAAAGTTGCACCCCTGAGATGCAGGCACCATCAGCCCAGCAAAATAAAAAGCATATTATTTAAATGTATGCTCACTCAGCTGTGGCTCACAAGTAATACAAAAACAGATCTATTACCGGTGTGATTATATAGCCTACCTAAAATGTTGAAGTATCTACAGTTGAAGTCGGAAGTTTACATACAGTGGGGAAAAAAAGTATTTAGTCAGCCACCAATTGTGCAAGTTCTCCCACTTAAAAAGATGAGAGAGGCCTGTAATTTTCATCATAGGTACACGTCAACTATGACAGACAAAATGAGAAAACAAAATCCAGAAAATCACATTGTAGGATTTTTAATGAATTTATTTGCAAATTATGGTGGAAAATAAGTATTTGGTCAATAACAAAAGTTTCTCAATACTTTGTTATATACCCTTTGTTGGCAATGACACAGGTCAAACGTTTTCTGTAAGTCTTCACAAGGTTTTCACACACTGTTGCTGGTATTTTGGCCCATTCCTCCATGCAGATCTCCTCTAGAGCAGTGATGTTTTGGGGCTGTCGCTGGGCAACACGGACTTTCAACTCCCTCCAAAGATTTTCTATGGGGTTGAGATCTGGAGACTGGCTAGGCCACTCCAGGACCTTGAAATGCTTCTTACGAAGCCACTCCTTCGTTGCCCGGGCGGTGTGTTTGGGATCATTGTCATGCTGAAAGACCCAGCCACGTTTCATCTTCAATGCCCTTGCTGATGGAAGGAGGTTTTCACTCAAAATCTTACGATACATGGCCCCATTCATTTTTTCCTTTACACGGATCAGTCGTCCTGATCCCTTTGCAGAAAAACAGCCCCAAAGCATGATGTTTCCACCCCCATGCTTCACAGTAGGTATGGTGTTCTTTGGATGCAACTCAGCATTCTTTGTCCTCCAAACACGACGAGTTGAGTTTTTACCAAAAAGTTATATTTTGGTTTCATCTGACCATATGACATTCTCCCAATCCTCTTCTGGATCATCCAAATGCACTCTAGCAAACTTCAGACAGGCCTGGACATGTATTGGCTTAAGCAGGGGGACACGTCTTGCACTGCAGGATTTGAGTCCCTGGCGGCGTAGTGTGTTACTGATGGTAGGCTTTGTTATTTTGGTCCCAGCTCTCTGCGGGTCATTCACTAGGTCCCCCCGTGTGGTTCTGGGATTTTTGCTCACCATTCTTATGATCATTTTGACCCCACGGGGTGAAATCTTGCGTGGAGCCCCAGATCGAGGGAGATTATCAGTGGTCTTGTATGTCTTCCATTTCCTAATAATTGCTCCCACAGTTGATTTATTCAAACCAAGCTGCTTACCTATTGCAGATTCAGTCTTCCCAGCCTGGTGCAGGTCTACAATTTTGTTTCTGGTGTCCTTTGACAGCTCTTTGGTCTTGGCCATAGTGGAGTTTGGAGTGTGACTGTTTGAGGTTGTGGACAGGTGTCTTTTATACTGATAACAAGTTCAAACAGGTGCCATTAATACAGGTAATGAGTGGAGGACAGAGGAGCCTCTTAAAGAAGAAATTACAGGTCTGTGAGAGCCAGAAATCTTGCTTGTTTGTAGGTGACCAAATACTTATTTTCCACCATAATTTGCAAATAAATTCATGAAAAATCCTACAATGTGATTTTCTGGATTTTTTTTTCTCAATTTGTCTGTCATAGTTGACGTGTACCTATGATGAAAATTACAGGCCTCTCTCATCTTTTTAAGTGGGAGAACTTGCACAATTGGTGGCTGACTAAATACTTTTTTTCCCCACTGTACACTTAGGTTGGAGTCATTAAAACTCGTTTTTCAACCACTCCACAAATTTATTGTTAACAAACTATCGTTTCGGCAAGTCGGTTAGGACATCTACTGACACAAGTAATTTTTCCAACAATTGTTTACAGACAGATTATTTCACTGTATCACAATTCCAGTGGGTCAGAAGTTTACATACACTAAGTTGACTGTGACTTTTAAACAGCTTGGAAAATTCCAGAAAATTATGTCATGGCTTTAGAAGCTTCTGATAGGCTAATTGACATAATTTGAGTCAATTGCAGGTGTACCTGTGGATGTATTTCAAGGCCTACCTTAAAACTCGGTGCCTCTTTGCTTGACATCATTGGGAAATCAAAATAAATCAGCCAAGACCTCAGAAAAAACATTGTAGACCTCCACAAGTCTGGTTCATCCTTGGGAGCAATTTCCAAACGCCTGAAGGTACCACGTTCATCTGTACAAACAATAGTATGCAAGTATAAACACCATGGGACCACGCAGCCGTCATACCGCTCAGGAAGGAGACACGTTCTGTCTCCTAGAGATTAACGTACTTTGGTGCGAAAAGTACAAATCAATCCCAGAACAACAGCAAAGGACCTTGTGAAGATGCTGGATGAAACAGGTACAAAAGTATCTATATCCACAGTAAAACGAGTCCTATATCGACATAACCTGAAAGGCCGCTCAGCAAGGAAGAAGCCACAGCTCCAAAACCGCCATAAAAAAGCCAGACTACGGTTTGCAACTGCACATGGGGACAAAGATCGTACTTTTTGGAGAAATGTCCTCTGGTCTGATGAAACAAAAATAGAACTGTTTGGCCATAATGACCATTGTTATGTTTGGAGGAAAAAGGGGGTGCCTTGCAAGCCAAAGAACACCATCCCAACCGTGAAGCACGGGGGTGGCAGCATCATGCTGTGGGGGTGCTTTGCTGCAGGAGGGACTGGCGCATTTCACAAAATAGATGGCATCATGAGGAAGGAAAATTATGTGGATATATTGAAGCAACATCCCAAGACATCAGTCAGGAAGTTAAAGCTTGGTCGCAAATGGGTCTTCCAAATGGACAATGACCCCAAGCATACTTCCAAAGTCGTGGCAAAATGGCTTAAGGACAACAAAGTCAAGGTATTGGAGTGGTCATCACAAAGCCCTGACCTCAAAACCTATAGAACATTTGTGGGCAGAACTGAAAAAGTGTGTGCGAGCAAGGAGGCCTACAAACCTGACTCAGTTACACCAGCTCTGTCAGGAGGAATGGTCCAAAATTAACCCAACTTATTGTGGGAAGCTTGTGGAAGGCAACCCGAAATGTTTGACCCAAGTTAAACAATTTAAAGGCAATGCTACCAAATACTAATTGAGTGTACAGTGGGGAAAAAAAGTATTTAGTCAGCCACCAATTGTGCAAGTTCTCCCACTTAAAAAGATGAGAGAGGCCTGTAATTTTCATCATAGGTACACGTCAACTATGACAGACAAATTGAGGGAAAAAAGTCCAGAAAATCACATTGTAGGATTTTTTATGAATTTATTTGCAAATTATTGTGGAAAATAAGTATTTGGTCACCTACAAACAAGCAAAATTTCTGGCTCTCACAGACCTGTAACTTCTTCTTTAAGAGGCTCCTCTGTCCTCCACTCGTTACCTGTATTAATGGCACCTGTTTGAACTTGTTATCAGTATAAAAGACACCTGTCCACAACCTCAAACAGTCACACTCCAAACTCAACTATGGCCAAGACCAAAGAGCTGTCAAAGGACACCAGAAACAAAATTGTAGACCTGCACCAGGCTGGGAAGACTGAATCTGCAATAGGTAAGCAGCTTGGTTTGAAGAAATCAACTGTGGGAGCAATTATTAGGAAATGGAAGACATACAAGACCACTGATAATCTCCCTCGATCTGGGGCTCCACGCAAAATCTCACCCCGTGGGGTCAAAATGATCACAAGAACGGTGAGCAAAAATCCCAGAACCACACGGGGGGACCTAGTGAATGACCTGCAGAGAGCTGGGACCAAAGTAACAAAGCCTACCATCAGTAACACACTACGCCGCCAGGGACTCAAATCCTGCAGTGCAAGACGTGTCCCCCTGCTTAAGCCAGTACATGTCCAGGCCCGTCTGAAGTTTGCTAGAGTGCATTTGGATGATCCAGAAGAGGATTGGGAGAATGTCATATGGTCAGATGAAACCAAAATATAACTTTTTGGTAAAAACTCAACTCGTCGTGTTTGGAGGACAAAGAATGCTGAGTTGCATCCAAAGAACACCATACCTACTGTGAAGCATGGGGGTGGGAACATCATGCTTTGGGGCTGTTTTTCTGCAAAGGGACCAGGACGACTGATCCGTGTAAAGGAAAGAATGAATGGGGCCATGTATCGTGAGATTTTGAGTGAAAACCTCCTTCCATCAGCAAGGGCATTGAAGATGAAACGTGGCTGGGTCTTTCAGCATGACAATGATCCCAAACACACCGCCCGGGCAACGAAGGAGTGGCTTCGTAAGAAGCATTTCAAGGTCCTGGAGTGGCCTAGCCAGTCTCCAGATCTCAACCCCATAGAAAATCTTTGGAGGGAGTTGAAAGTCCGTGTTGCCCAGCAACAACACCAAAACATCACTGCTCTAGAGGAGATCTGCATGGAGGAATGGGCCAAAATACCAGCAACAGTGTGTGAAAACCTTGTGAAGACTTACAGAAAACGTTTCACCTGTGTCATTGCCAACAAAGGGTATATAACAAAGTATTGAGAAACTTTTGTCATTGACCAAATACTTATTTTCCACCATAATTTGCAAATAAATTCATTAAAAATCCTACAATGTGATTTTCTGGAATTTTTTTTCTCATTTTGTCTGTCATAGTTGACGTGTACCTATGATGAAAATTACAGGCCTCTCTCTTCTTTTTAAGTGGGAGAACTTGCACAATTGGTGGCTGACTAAATACTTTTTCCCCCCACTGTATGTAAATTTCTGACCCACTGGGAATGTGATGAAATAAATAAAAGCTTAAATAAATCACTATTATTCTGACATTTCACATTCTTAAAATAAAGTGGTGATCCTAACTGACCTAAGACAGGGAATTTTACTAGGATTAAATGTCAGGAATTGTGAAAAACTGAGTTTAAATGTATTTGGCTAAGGTGTATGTAAACTTCCGACTTCAACTGTATATATTTTTTTAATGGCCCGAACAACAATGCTAGCAGGGTAATTCAAACAAAGCCAATATGCGGTGATAATGTATTGGGCCTATAGCTTACCGCACAAACGTCATTGCTACAGTACTGTTTTTAATTGGTTAATGTTGCATAGGCTTAAGTTTTAAAGTTGTAAAAATCTGAGCGGTAGATCTCAGCTTGCATTTTGACTCAAAGTGATCTTGACTCAGAAAAGGTTGGTGACCACTGTTCTAGAGTTTTCCCTGTTAACACTATCAACGTTTCCCTTTACTGTGGCAATTGTGATCTAATCAACGCAATATTAGCCACTTTCAATGCAACATACTGAAACAGAAACTACGCAAGAGATTTTGTTGTAGGCAGAACACATCGGAGTAGGATTCTATTGCATTGACACACACGACTAAGCCCGTACTCTACACAGACTGGTGCGGCATAAACATTCCGATCTGCAGTAGGACTATATGCAAATAGACCATTGCCATATATGGATCTATGCCATTTACTTTGAACTGGACTGTGTTTACAGCATGAGCAGTCGTGAGTAGATGCGCTTGTTTTGAGATCAAAGCGAGAGCTGCATGTAGCCACCTGTGCACATTTTGTTCATATCCTTTGCTAGTTATTGAGTTATTAGCCCAGTTATACATAATTTGTAGTCAGCAATAGGGGAGTGATTGCTCCCTACAAGAGCACAAAACGTGTACATTTCTACACATTGTCATGACTTGCCCTCATGGGTTGAGGATCAAACATTCCTGCTAGGCAAAGGTTTGAACACCCCTGGGGGCCAGTTGTATGACTTAACAGCCGGTCATAAATAGTTTGTAGAAAAGGACTCCTTTTGGTCTCTCGTATGGGAAGAAATAATTTCCCTGTGAGACAAAGGAAGTCTTCCCGCCAAGACGCCAACATCCAAAAGTGGATAATGAAACAATATTCCTACTTAAAAGAATGTGAGAAATGGTCCGTGGGGATCTAAAGAATAATCATGTCATATTGTTTATTATTTTGTGATGTCATTAAGGATGGTATCAAGTAATAACTAACTCGGAAAGTGTACATATTCTATCTATCAAGTTCACATCTAAATGTTGTATAAAATATATGATTAAGTATGAGAGTATTTTGGTGAAGATAGGAATGTGATTTTAGTCTTCTAATGACAGTTTTTCACATTAACTATGCACAGTGACTAGCCACGCCCCGAGTGACATCAGGGATCGTGTAAACATGATGGGATGCCACTTTCACCCCGAGTCTATAAAAAGCCTTGAAAACAAATCAACCTCTAGACCAGCAGATGTGAAGCGTGAGCTAAACATTGCAAATGGTTGAATTTCTACCAGACCAAGAAGCCCACGGCTTAAAATGGTTGACACTCTACAAGACCAGCAGACGTGAAGTGTGAGCTAAACGTTACACAATGGTTTAAAACTACAACTCCATTACCAAAGGAAGACCAGCAGACGTGAAGCGTGAGCTAAACGTTGTAAAATGGTTGAATTTCTACAAGACCAGAAAGACCAGAAAACGTGAGACGTTAGTCCACACGTTTTAAATGGAGAAACTCTGAAACTCTCAACCTCTACACGAGGTGAAGAAGAAGACAATGCACTAGGCCATATCATTTCAGTCTGCAGCTGGCATGTATAGTCGTCTAGAGAACTTTCACTAAAGACACGAGTTGGGAAGGACAATCCCTCTCAGACAACCGCTGGTACATCTGAAATATCCATTCTAACCAGCACTACGACCAGAAACTCTACCAAGGACATTGGGATCTCTGGTGGCCAAAACAGAGTCCTACATCATCAACTCAACTATCGAGGCCAGCTACACGTAAATACATGTTGCATTTCTAATCCGAATTAGTGTTATTAGGGTGCATAAGTATTATGATTACTGTGAGCATAGTCTCCAAAGGAACCACGATAGTTTGAATCTCTGTCTCTCCCTTCCACTCTGACCCTCCTTCTACCCAAGCATTCAGGCTATTGTTAGTCCAGTCCACTAGGGACTTGTTTTCATTATATCACGTTAGTAATCAATAACCTGTGTGTGTTTGAATTGTGTTATTATTTAGTTAGTTAGTTAGTAAATAAATAATTAAGCCAATTTGTGTATTGCTGATTTATCAATAAGGTCAGGGATCTTGCAGGTTCAAGGATTATGCGACTTTCAGAATGAGACTGATAAGAGGTAATTATTTAATAAGTGACTGTTATCGATATATATATATATAAAACATATATCTCCTAAGAGTTTAATTCGGGAGATGGTAACTCGTTAAACAACTTATTCCGTGGTGCCCCAAATTCCTAATGAGTTAATTGTTACATTATTAATTTAATCGAGTGACAATTAAACATAGTTAGGTGATTCGATAAATAACAGTCATACATTAAAGTAAGTCACGTCACGACAACATCGTTGAAAAGCGAGTCAAGTAAAGAGCTTTTTTTTTTTGCCTTAAAGGGGCAGTGTTGTATTTTGAGAAGCTTGAATAAGCTAAGTAGCCAATAGGCAGAGGGTAGCATAATTTGCCTGAATCTCTGTAATAATGGTATGGGAATAATAATTGATTTTATTTTGTACAGTGGTTTCTTGCATCAAACAACAACATTTTCAGTCACTTCCTTGTCTGAAGGACAAGTGGATAAACAAGTTAATTTCAAAAGTCTCATGGAATGTAGGCCTACATTGAACCCGACATTGGCTGCTTCTGTAGACTGAATGATAGTACAGCTATTCCCATGTTAAGATGCATTTTCTCCATAGTTTTTTTATGGTAGGCCACTCTGGTAGTCCTACATTATGATCAAATAACCACAGCAGCCTACTTGACCACTTAAAACTGTAACTTAAAGCGGGTACAGCCTCAGTGTTCACAGTAAACACTGAGCGCTGGAAGTTGCACAGGATTAGGAGGGAACGTTGGTGTAGTGGCTCTTTAAAAAATGTGTTGAGTTTGCCCCACAAAGATTTACATGCTAAAATCGCCACTGGAACTATCATATCTAACGAATGATTAAACAATATATTTACCTTTTTCCAATCCTCAGAAGGGACATAATCCTGGTCTTCTTCTGACTCTTCCTCTGCATCCTTATCTGAAACGTTTGGCATTTTCACTCTTTTCGCCACTTTTTCCACACATCAGTTCTCATTTTGAACCACTGGATTAAAATGCATACAGTGCCTTCAGAAAGTATTCACAACCCTTGACTTTTTCCACATTTTGTTGTATTACAGCCTGAATTTTAAATGGATTAAATTGAAATAGTGTCACTGGCCTACACACAATACCCCATAATGTCAAAGTGGAATTATGTTTCTTTTTTTTCTTTTTTACAAATGAAAAGCTGAAATGACTTGAGTCAATAAGTATTCAACCCCTTTGTTACGGCAAGCCTAAATAAGTTCAGGAGTAAAAATGTGCTTAACAAGTCTCACTGTGTGCAATAATAGTGTTTAACAGGATTTTTGAAAGTCTACCTCATCTCGGTACCCCACACATCAAAGTATCTGTAAGGTCCCTCAGTCAAGCAGTGAATTTCAAACAGAAACAACTACAAAGACCAGGGAGATGGGTAAAAAAAAAAAAAAAAGCAGACATTGAATATCCCTTTGAGCATGGTGAAGTTATTAATTACACTTTGGATGGAGTATCAATACACCCAGTCACTACAGAGATACAGACGTCATTCCTAGCTCAGTTGCCGGAGAGGAAGGAAACCGCTCAGGGATTTCACCATGAGGCCAATGGTGACTTTAAAACAGTTAGAGGTTTAATGGCTGTGATGGGAGAAATCTACTCCACAATACTGACCTAAATGACAGTGAAAGGAAGGAATACTGTACAGAATAAAACATATTCCAAAACATGCATCCTTTTTGCAATAAGGCACTAAAGTAAAACTGCAAAAAATGTGGCAAAAAATGTACTTTATATCCTGAACAGAAAGGGTTGTTTGGGGCAAATCCAACACAACACATTTCTAAGTACCACTCTTCATATTTTCAAGCATGGTGGCTGCATCATGTTATAGATATGCTTGTCATCGGCAAGGAGTAGGGAGTTTTCTAGGATAAAAATAAACGGAATAGAGCTAAGCACAGGCAAAATCCTATAAAGGAAAACCTGGTTCAGTCTGCTTTCCAACAGATTCTGGTAGACAGATTCACCTTTCAGCAGGTCAATAACCTAAAACACAAGGTTAAATATACACCGGAGTTGCTTACCAAGACGACATTGAATGTTCCCGAGTTTTTACTTAAATTGCCTTGAAAATCTATGGCAAGACCTGAAAATGGCTGTCTAACAATGATCAACAACCAACTTGACAGAGCTTGAAGAATTTTAAAAAGAATAATGTGCAAATATTGTACAATCCAGGTGTGCAAATCTGTTAGACTTACCCAGAAAGACGCACAGCTGCAATCGCTGCCAAAGGTGATTCTAACATGTATTGACTAAGGGGTGTGAATACTTACAGTGAGGGAAAAAAGTATTTGATCCCCTGCTGATTTTGTACGTTTGCCCACTGACAAAGAAATGATCAGTCTATAACAGTGAGTGACAGAATAACAACAACAAAATCCTGAAAAACGCATGTCAAAAATGTTATAAATTGATTTGCATTTTAATGAGGGAAATAAGTATTTGACCCCCTCTCAAATCAGAAAGATTTCTGGCTCCCAGGTGTCTTTTATACAGGTAACGAGCTGAGATTAGGAGCACTCCCTTTAAGAGTGTGCTCTCTATTTCTGCATTTCAATTTCAATACATTTGCTAACATTTCTAGAAACATGTTTTCACTTTGTCATTATGGGGTATTGTGTAGATGGGTGAGAAAATCTATTTAGTCCATTCTGAATTCAGGCTGTAACACAACAAAATGTGGAATAAGTCAAGGGGTATGAACACTTTCTGAAGGCACTGTAGAATAAGATCTCACAAACTATCCAATATAAAAAGCGTGTTTCGGTAATGAAAGCAAAGGTGCATACTTTCAAAGTACTTGAGCGTCTGTGATCCGCGTATCAGCTCTGCCGTGCCGTGGGATTTGACGGAGCGCGTGCGACCCTCGCTGGACAACTGGTTCTCGTTCCCCAGTCCTGACGAGATCTTCACCCTCTCGGTCTGAACACACACACCCCCCAAAGCATTACACACAGATTTATCCCCAATGGTACATTACATTCAAAGAAGCCCCTTTGTAGGGTGTCCACCCACTCTGCCCAGAGTGGGAGAAACGCGCTTTGGTGTTGAAATTTCCTTTCCTTGTGTTATAAAATACATTTTACCAAGACAAATATTTTACCAAGACGCGCTTTTTTTACACTATAGCGTATTTATTGCCTTACCTCCATAACTTACTACATTCGCACACACTGTATATATATTTTCTGTTGTATTTTAGATTTTCATGTTTTGTTTACCCCATATGTAACTCTGTGTTGTTTTTATCGCACTGCTTTGCTTTATCTTGGCCAGGTCGCATGTTCTGAATAGTTTCTTTAACGTATTTTTAGTTTTTTCTTTTTTTTCCCCCCACCTTTATTTAACCAGGTAAGCCAGTTGAGAACAAGTTCTCATTTACAACTGCGACCTGGCCAAGATAAAGCAAAGCAGTGCGATAAAAACAACAACACAGAGTTACATATGGGGTAAACAAAATATAAAATCAAAAATACAACAGAAAATATATATACAGTGTGTGCGAATGTAGTAAGTTATGGAGGTAAGGCAATAAATACTCTATAGTGTAAAATAGTTATTATAGTGTAATTTCGTATTAACACTGGAATGATAGATGTGCAAAAGATGATGTGCAAATAGAGATACTGGGGTGCAAATTAGCTAAATAAATAACAATATGGGGATGAAGTTGGATGGGCTAATTACAGATGGGCTGTGTACAGGTGCAGTGACCGGTAAGCTGCTCTGACAACTGACGCCTAAAGTTAGTGAGGGAGATGAGTCTCCAGCTTCAGAGATTTTTGCAGTTCGTTCCAGTCAATGGCAGCAGAGAACGGGAAGGAATGGCGGCCAAAGGAGGTGTTGGCTTTGGGGATGACCAGTGAGATATACCTGCTGGAGCGCAGACTACGGTTGGGTGTTGCTATGGTGACCAGTGAGCTAAGATAAGACAGGGATTTGCCTAGCAGTGATTTATAGATGACCTGGAGCCAGTGGGTTTGGCGACGAATATGTAGTGAGGGCCAGCCAACAAGAGCGTACAGGTCACAATGGTGGGTAGTATATGGGGCTTTGGAGACAAAACGGATGGCACTGTGATAGACTACATCCAATTTGCTGAGTAGAGTGTTGGAGGCTATTTTGTAAATGACATCGCCAAAGTCAAGGATCGGTAGGATAGTCAGTTTTACGATGGCATGTTTGGCAGCATGAGTGAAGGAGGCTTTGTTGCGAAATAGGAAGACGATTCTAGATCTAACTTTTGATTGGAGATGCTTAATGTGAGTCTGGAAGGAGAGCTTACAGTCTAACCAGACACCTAGGTATTTGTAGTTGTCCACATACTCTAGGTCAGACCTGCCGAGAGTAGTGATTCTAGTCGGGCGGGCGGGTGCAAGCAGCGTTCGGTTGAAGAGCATGCATTTAGTTTTACTAGTGTTTAAGAGCAGTTGGAGGCTATGGAAGGTGTTGTATGGCGTTGAAGCTCGTTTGGAGGTTTGTTAACACAGTGTCCAATGAAGGGCCAGATGTATACAAAATGGTGTCGTCTGCGTAGAGGTGGATCCGAGCATCACCAGCAGCAAGAGCAACATCATTGATATACACAGAGAAGAGTCGGCCCGAGAATTGAACCCTGTGGCACCCCCATAGAGACTGCCAGAGGTCCAGACAACAGGCCCTCCGATTTGACACATTGAACTCTATCTGAGAAGTAGTTGGTGAACCAGGCGAGGCAGTCATTTGAGAAACCAAGGCTATTTAGTCTGCCAATAAGAATGCGGTGGTTGACAGAGTCGAAAGCCTTCGCCAGGTCGATGAAGACGGCTGCGCAGTACTGTCTTTTATCGATCGCGGTTATAATATCGTTTAGGACCTTGAGCGTGGCTGAGGTGCACCTATGACCAGCTCGGAAACCGGATTGCATAGCGGAGAAGGTACGGTTGGATTCGAAATGGTCGGTGATCTGTTTGTTAACTTGGCTTTCAAAACTTTCGAAAGGCAGGGCAGGATGGATATAGGTCTGTAACAGTTTGGATCTAGAGTGTCACCCCCTTTGAAGAGGGGGATGACCGCGGCAGCTTTCCAATCTCTGGGGATCTCAGACGTTACGAAAGAGAGGTTGAACAGGCTAGTAATAGGGGTTGCGACAATTTCGGCAGCTAATTTTAGAAAGAAAGGGTGCAGATTGTCTTGCCCAGCTGATTTGTAGGGGTCCAGATTTTTCAACTCTTTCAGAACATCAGCTGTCTGAATTTGGGTAAAGGAGAAGCGGGGGGGGGGGGCATGGGCAAGTTGCAGCAGAGGGTGCAGAGCTGGTGGCCGGGGTAGTGGTAGCCAGGTGGAAAGCATGGCCAGCCGTAGCAAAATGCTTGTTGAAATTCTCGATTATTGTAGATTTATCGGTGGTGACAGTGTTTCCTAGCCTCAGTGCAGTGGGCAGTTGGGAGGAGGTGCTCTTATTCTCCATGGACTTTACAGTGTTCGAAAACTTTTTGGAGTTAGTGCTACATGATGCAAATTTCTGTTTGAAAAAGCTAGCCTTTGCTTTCTAACTGATTGTGTATATTGGTTCCTGACTTCCCTGAAAAGTTGCATATCGCGGGGGCTGTTCGATGCTAATGTAGTACGCCACAGGATGTTTTTGTGCTGGTCAAGGGCAGTCAAGTCTGAGGAGAACCAGGGGCTATATCTGTTCTTAGTTCTGAATTTTTTGAATGGGGCATGCTTATTTAAGATTGAGAGGAAAGCACTTTTAAAGAACAACCAGGCATCCTCTACTGACGGAATGAGTTCAATTTTCATCCAGGATACCCAGGCCAGGTCAATTAGAAAAGCCTGCTCGCTAAAGTGTTTTAGGGAGCATTTGACAGTGATGAGGGGTGGTCGTTTGACCGCGGACCCATTACGGACACAGGACATATCATTAACATTATATCAAAAAAGTCTGATTTCGTAACCTAATACATCCAATAATTATCACCAAGCTCTGTTGACAGAGTGGTGTGCTTTCTTGCAATGACTTTTTAGGATTTTACATGTGGTAGTCATCTGCAAAGTTGTTTCCGTCGGTCGCAAAAAGCCAAATTATCATGACACAAACTGAATTAAATGTAAAAGGCTTTGAAAATAAAAACCTTGCGATACGCTCAGTGCTCCGTTGACATTTCAGAGCTACGCTTGTTTTTGTGAGAGAAAAAAACAACAAAAAGTATACTAAAATATGAAAATACTACATGTCATGTCTCAAAATCGATATCCATCTTACCTCTGGATTTGGGAAGAAAGATGACGAGTTCAACGGTGAGCCTGTCAGTTAGCCTTAATTGTCGTACAGCATCCAGCCAAGCTGACGCAATGCTATTTTCCTGATGTTTGACCGCTGTTTCTCTGGCCTCCTTTGATTTAGTCACCCTAATTCTGGCCATCCTACAAGGCTAAAAACTCCAATCACTTTTGACCGGATTATGATAGAGACATGAGGTTTGGACCGTTGGTTTTCATAGAGTATCTACATAATTAACATTATTTTACCCATTTGGTCAAAATATGCGTTTTTTTATTGGACATCCTACCCTTTGAAACAACAAAATCAACATTCATTACTCATATATGAAACAGTGACATCAGCATCAACGCTCACTAGATGCATCTATCATCAGAAGATTTGTAACTATACATTTCTGACTGAATATGTCAACCATGTTGGTTGTAGAATATGTAGTGGTGCTTTATAACAATCAAATTAGAGCAGTAAGGTGCCAACAAGCATTCCTTCTTTATGAGTGTGTTGGTTGATATCCTGTTATTTCAGGAGATTCATGGCACTCACCTTATTCCTCTTCAGCTCGCCAGTGCTTCTACTGCTTTCATCATTGTCCAGATCCTCTTCCTCCTCCTCTTCCTCATCCTCCAACTCCTCTTCATCCTCAAAGTCTTCTTCCTCCTCCTCTTCATCTGCGGGTGAACCACCGCCACATCCGTACATACTCAACAACTCATGAATGGGCATCTCTCCCTCCTATGGCACAAATGGAAAAAAAACAAATATATATTTTGTTGCACACTGAATTCAGTGGATTACACTTAAAAATAGACTAGATTCATATTATCAATATTTAAGTGTTGCCTTCTAACATAAATCACTTGTAAAACTATGCAAGAATAGGGATGAAATAGTATATACACTGCTCAAAAAAATTAAGGGAACACTTAAACAACACAATGTAACTCCAAGTCAATCACACTTCTGTGAAATTAATCTGTCCACTTAGGAAGCAACACTGATTGACAATAAATTTCCATGCTGTTGTGCAAATGGAATAGACAACAGGTGGAAATTATAGGCAATTAGCAAGACACCCCCAATAAAGGACTGGTTTTGCAGGTGGTGACCACAGACCACTTCTCAGTTCCTATGCTTCCTGGCTGATGTTTTGGTCACTTTTGAATGCTGGCGGTGCTTTCACTCTAGTGGTAGCATGAGACGGAGTCTACAACCCACACAAGTGGCTCAGGTAGTGCAGCTCATCCAGGATGGCACATCAATGCGAGCTGTGGCAAGAAGGTTTGCTGTGTCTGTCAGCGTAGTGTCCAGAGCATGGAGGCGCTACCAGGAGACAGTACATCAGGAGACGTGGAGGAGGCCGTAGGAGGGCAACAACCCAGCAGCAGGACTGCTACCTCCGCCTTTGTGCAAGGAGGAGCAGGAGGAGCACTGCCAGAGCCCTGCAAAATGACCTCCAGCAGGCCACAAATGTGCATGTGTCTGCTCAAACGGTCAGAAACAGACTCCGTGAGGGTGGTATGAGGGCCCGACGTCCACAGGTGGGGGTTGTGCTTACAGCCGAACACCGTGCAGGACGTTTGGCATTTGCCAGAGAACACCAAGATTGGCAAATTCGCCACTGGCGCCCTGTGCTCTTCACAGATGAAAGCAGGTTCACACTGAGCACATGACAGAGTCTGGAGACACTGTAGAGAACGTTCTGCTGCCTGCAACATCCTCCAGCATGACCGGTTTGGCGGTGGGTCAGTCATGGTGTGGGGTGGCATTTCTTTGGGGGGCCGCACAGCCCTCCATGTGCTCGCCAGAGGTAGCCTGACTGCCATTAGGTACCGAGATGAGATCCTCAGACCCCTTGTGAGACCATATGCTGGTGCGGTTGGCCCTGGGTTCCTCCTAATGCAAGACAATGCTAGACCTCATGTGGCTGGAGTGTGTCAGCAGTTCCTGCAAGAGGAAGGCATTGATGCTATGGACTGGCCCGCCCGTTCCCCAGACCTGAATCCAATTGAGCACATCTTGGACATCATGTCTCGCTCCATCCACCAACGCCACGTTGCACCACAGACTGTCCAGGAGTTGGCGGATGCTTTAGTCCAGGTGTGGGAGGAGATCCCTCAGGACACCATCCGCCACCTCATCAGGAGCATGCCCAGGCGTTGTAGGGAGGTCATACAGGCACGTGGAGGCCACACACACTACTGAGCCTCATTTTGACTTGTTTTAAGGACATTACATCAAAGTTGGATCAGCCTGTAGTGTGGTTTTCCACTTTAATTTTGAGGGTGACTCCAAATCCAGACCTCCATGGGTTGATACATCTGATGTGTATATACACTGCTTAAAAAAAATAAATGGAACACTAAAATAACACATCCTAGATCTGAATGAATGAAATAATCTTATTAAATACTTTTTTCTTTACATAGTTGAATGTGCTGACAACAAAATCACAAAAAGTATCAATGGAAATCAAATGTATCAACCCATGGAGGTCTGGATTTGGAGTCACCCTCAAAATTAAAGTGGAAAACCACACTACAGGCTGATCCAACTTTGATGTAATGTCCTTAAAACAAGTCAAAATGAGTCTCAGTAGTGTGTGCGGCCTCCACGTGCCTGTATGACCTCCCTACAACGCCTGGCATGTTTCTTCTTCTTTTTACTGAGTTTATATATAACTAACAGATTACTGTTCCCAGGGCCATAGTCATTAGGGTATGAAAAGGTTTTGCAACGTAAAACAAAAACAAGTGTTTAATCTTGGACAAATTCAGGTAGTCCCTCCCTGTTTCAGTCCATCTTCAGTCCAATCACTAAATGAAATGATTTTGAGACGCACCCGGGCAAGGTCGTCGATCTCATTGCTAAAGTTGGTCTCTCCCTCGAGCCTCTCCTCCTCTTCCAGTGTGCGTTCATCGTCAAAGTCATGGACGAGCATATCTGCTGAAGGATCAAACTCATGGTCCTCTGCTGAACCTCCTGAGGAAAAACACACCGCGAAATTTTAAGAGGAGATAGTCGATGATAAAGTGCTTCATGGTTTATAACTAACAATATTATGACAGTGGGATTTGTTCAGTCCAATTTTACTTCATAAAGGTTAATGTTCTAATGAGGGATTCAAAAGTACACATAACCATTAGAAAATACACAATAATATTTACCTGGGCTCGTACTCCCAACGGAGGGCTAAAACAAAACACTCAAGATTAGTCAGAACCAGATACACAAATACAACACACATAGCTGTAACTTTGCTATAACTTTTCGGTTCAGAGATACTTTCAGTGAATTATGCGGTTTTCTGGACGAGGCCAGTGTCGTCTACAGACAAAAAGCCTGAACAAAAACGTAAATAGGAACTACGATACATTAAACTGATCATCTGTCTGCTAGTAGGGTAGTGGATGGAAGTCAAAGTAAAAGCGCGCCTGAAACTTACGACTGGCTCCTTGTTGGCTAAAAATAGACATCAGTGACTGTAGCTTTTTTGGTTCTAACAAGGAGACCTCTGATGATCAGGCCAGAATAGAAACAAGTCAAATCAAGCATTTCAAGAGAGCGATAAACAAATGGGTTGTTCTCTCACAATGTGGACACTTTGAACGATAGCTATTTGCTAGCCCCCTGCCTCAGTTAACGTTAGTTACCTAATCACATAATTAGCTAGATACCTAGTGTCGCTTTCAGTACGCAGAATACCACCAGGTCAAAAAAAAAAATGCAATAGCATTCTAAAATATGAACTTTTATCTTTTCGAGTGGGTAACGTTTTAACGCTCGTAGTCAGCCAAGCTTCCCCAACAACAGGCTACATAGCTAGCTAGCTTAGCATAGCCATCGAGCTAACTAGCCAGGCATCATTGCTAAACTGAAGTTTGCAAAATACAATTTCTGGAAATTAGACAAGTTTAATATTTTGAAATGTATATCGCTTCTCCGTATATTAGTAAATATTTGTCGCTTCTCATTTGGAGCATGTGCACCCGACAGAATCAACTCTATAAACCTAAAAACATTGTTATTTTCCCGAATATTTATTAGACTTTGCGTCCTACCTCCGCCATGTTTGAAATTCTGTAGGGTCACATTGGGGGTCAGCGATTTCCCGGATAGACTTGCGCCGCGGGTCGTGCTATCTGGGATCCTTGGGACGTCCCTTCCCCCATTGAAATTGGAATTTAAAATGGTTATGTTAGTGTAAGGGTAGGGGTTAGGGTTAATATCTTGATTTACAATCTTCTTCTGAGAGAGTATCAGAAAAATACTGAAGCTACAGATGTTAGTCTAAGTTAGCTATCACCAACATTAGCTGACCATAATTTCATGTTATACTGATACATCAAACGGTTTCACATAGACTGTTACCTTTTTGGAGGAAAAATACAAGTTTATTGCTTTTGTTTTATTGAAACTTGATTGAACTAAAACTGTGAAATAGTGGTAAAGGGGACCGTTTTTCACAGAAGTGTGGTTGTCATAATTTCAAGGGATTATAATTCTACCTATGTTTCTTATTGCTATGAAAGGGTAATTGCCTACAATTACCTGCATTTAATTTACCATAATTGAGGAGCAAACATGTGTGACTCAGAAAACGGACCAAATATCGTGAGATCCAAAAATGCTGTCAAGTCCTTTCTGGGAAATGTTGACATTGTGATGAGAAAATTGCCACAAATACCACTATGTTGCTATGTGGAAGGCCATTGCCTGAATCTGTTTTACGATGGCCGGATATCTATATCTGTATCTATATCAAGATACCCTCATTAAGGAACACTTTACCAGAGCATGGCAATAAACTCACCCACTATCAAAAAACTAAATATCATCTGCAGATGATGCTAACCAGATAGGATGCACGTCACCATCACAGCACGTATGACACACCTGAAAATACTTTAGGAAAGCATGACATAACTAGAGAGCCTATATAAAAAGGGAGACCAGACAGGTGTCTTCAGAGAGACAGAAACGGTGTGTAGTGAATCCACAATCTACAGCATCTTGATCCACAGAGCCACCATGAAGTCCCAGTTGTTCTCTCTGCTGCTGCTGTGTGTGCTGTGTGTAGGGGAGGTTCGAATGGAGGACGGTGCGACTGTGAGCGTTGTGCGACTCTGTGGACGGGAGTTCCTGAGGGCCGTGGTGTACACCTGTGGAGGGTCAAGGTGGAGAAGGCTTCCAGTAGAGGACATAAATGGTCAGTATCACGGAATTACACAGAACTCCATGATATTGTATCTCTATGGTCATACTAATTATTTGAAAATCAGTGTCATAGTAGTAGCATCTGTTACAAGATTAGAAATATAACTCAACACTCAAGCAATGTATTTTGCCATATGCCATAATGTAAACTTGAACGATAAATCATCATACAACCTGCAGCTATGATTTGGTTTACATGTTTGTAAATGTTTGTGAAGTTTTATAATAGTTTGCCTATAGAATGAAGCAAGAACAGACACTGGTTGCGTACATTAACAGTTTAGAAAATATTCTGTAACATTGATAACAGTCGGTGTTCTGGTTGTCCAGGAAGGGTGGACCAGAATGGTCTAAAACCCTGGGCGGCCGAGCCTGTGGTGGACCAGAGACGACGAGACTTGAACGAAGCCCTGTCCACCGTGTGCTGTCAACTGGGCTGTCGGAAGAGTGACCTTACAATCATGTGCTAGGGGCCAATGTGCAGACATTGGCGACTTGGCGTTAATGTTTGTTAGAAAATAGTCCTTATTCAATATAGTTGGTTGGCTTTCAATGGATGTCAGCTAAAGATATCATTACTTCCAATGACTTTCATTTTACTTTTATCTTGACTTTCAATGCAATTCCCTCATTGATCTTATCAGCAATAAACACTGCACTTGTAACCACTGTGATATCTCCTCAGATTGCTTTATTATCATTGACCTGACTTTGGTTAATACAACAAGAGGCAATACATGTTGTACAATGGGGCATTTTAGCTAACCAAAGCGAATGGGTCACAGTCAGCAAGTAGACATTTGACTGGACAACTGTACAAAATCAATAACCTATTCAGCGAGTTGTGACAAGATCAGCAAATTATTTCAGCAAGTTATGATACTGAAAACCCATGAGTCATCAGTTCAATAACATTTCCGCTGAATGAGGTCTGTATGAGAACTGTACAGACTTTGCCTCTCAGGATGAAACTTAGACTATTTCTTTAGTCTAAGTTTCCTAAAAATATCAAACATGCCCTCCAAAATCTGAGAGCAATATTCAAAATATGCTAGAAGACAGTGTGTGACGATGTGCCACAGTGATTCCAAAAGCTATTTGAGATTTAAATGATCAGGAAATGCTGTATTATACAGAATTGGTACATTATTATACAGACAATAACATATGTAACCAAAATTAATAATTTCAAGAAAGATATTCAGACTACGGTATGAACTTATTTCCTTTTACCTGAGACTATATTCTTATTGCCGATGATACTTCCTTGATACGTTTGTTTGACAAAAACCCCAATGCTCTAGGCATGACCTTCATTTGAAGGTTTCACAGCACTTCCACACAACCATTCTCCATGATATGCAAATGAACATCATACACATGATAGACACTTTAGAATACCCACATTCTGTGGCATGAACACAGAAATTGAACATAGGCAATTTGGTTACACTTGACTTGAACGCTCGGTCATAAGGGTTTTATAAGACTGTCATGACAATGACATTACAGCTGGTGTCCCTTTGTGGCAATCGACGTCACACTGTCACGACACAAGCCAGTTGGCTAGCTTTAAACCTGCCCAATTAACTGATCAAAACATTATTTGTGTCATCACCGTTGTCATAAACTGACACCAACAGTCATTACTTTTTACCAAATCAATTATGTCATGCTTGTAACACTGTTATGTAGCCCTTATGACGGACTACATAGGACTATATAGGACGTGAGTACCCACAGTGCAAGGCAGTCATCTGTGACTGTGGTCGGCGACTCACTCAAAGTAAACAGCGTAGACGTTGGCCACGGCGAAGAGAGAGCTGTTCTTGAAGGTGTGCGAGGAGAAGGTATCGTTGGAGGCGTCCCACAGGCAGCGGCTCCCGATGCGCATGTTCTGGTCACTGAGCTGTCCGATGCTGATTAGAACAATGATCTTATAGCGGGGAACCATCAGATCCTTCACCCTGGCTTTGATCACCTACAGGACAAGGAAGAGGCACAGACTGAAAGGGAGAAAGGGAACGCTAGCAGCCATTCAACTCTCAGCCGGTCACTTTTTGGCAATCGGGAGTTTTTTTTTTTGTGGCATGACTGTGGCCATGTACACTGTAAGGTGTATCAGAGAGCTGTTGGTGAAGCTATTTCTATTTCAATGTTAAGATCAACCATACATGACAATAAACAACTCCTTGGAAATTGAAGCCAAAAGATGCAAGACTGTTAGCCTGTGTGCCTGACAATATGTTAAGCCAATTTGACATTATGGTAGGGCAACGATATTAGCTTGCTACGATATGACCATAGGAATTGGCAAGATAGCAAACAGATCTGGGACCAGGCTAGGGCAATGATATAGGGTAAGGTGAATGTAGAAGCAGTCTGGCATCTAGGCTACCAGGTACCTCAAATTGTACAGATACCAATCTCATCTGAAATAATAATAAAATAATAACTCTTGAATCATTTCATGATTTGCTCTGCATAAGCAAAGGCATTCTTTAATGACAATCAATATTACCTCGGATATGGTCTTTGTCATCTGCCGACAGAGCTCAGCTTCATACTTCTCCTCTTGCAGGTAACTTGCGAGCACATCCTTCAGGATGTCATTGACCGTGAGAACAGGGAAGCGTCGATATGGTGCTATTCAAGAGGGGGGCATAACGTTTCACATAATGTTACACCAATGCGATGTAGTTACTGAGTAACCACAATGGAATTACTCAATTATAATCCAAGTAGCTTCCAGGCTTCCTCGCCGAGTGATGAACAAGACTTGGCCGTATGGTAATGTAAGGCTATAGTAGCCCAACTAACCACTCCTTCAAATAAGAATGTAATTATTAGCCTGATCCCAGGTCTGTTTGTGTCGTCTTACCAACTATGGTCATTGTCACGTCAAACAGAGAGAGATCTGGGGCCAGGCTAGCACTGGTTACCATGTGGTGAAAATAAAGGCCTCACCCAATTGGAAGGTGTTCTCCATCTGTACTGCGGGTCGAGGGTTATCGTCATGGTGACCAGGCTCATCGATATAGGATACGGTGCTTATAGAACTGCAAGTCAAGATCCATATGTATTCAGATTCAGTGGAAGAACACCAAAAGGTATGTGTTTGAGAAGTTGTCCTCAACCACTGATACAGGGTCAGATATTTTTTCCATCTCCCTAATGGTTTTATTGGGTTAGGATTGGGAGTATGGCATCTACTGATCTGATCCTAGATCTGTGGCTAGGGCAACTTCTACCTCAAGCATTTGAATCTAACTTTAATATCATGAGGGCAAATCTTCCATCAGAGAAAATAAAATAACTAATTGATCTGGATAAATAAATGAAGTCTGAAATTCTTCAATAATTTGAGCTAAATGCTTAACTTCAGAAGAGTACTCACTCCTTGGTCTTGTCCCTTGTTTCCTTGGCTCTGACATCATGGCTGCCAAGAGATGACACACTACCTCTCTTCTTCAGAAGACGAGCTGCCTTTTCTTTTGCTAAATCAGACATTACTCTGCCTGTTGTCTAGCTAATCATTATAGGGGGAAAGCTTTGTATTAGGCACCTAAACACATTCAAAGCTAAAACGATTTGTGTATCTTATAGTGTAGTTGATGGTAACCATGTCAACACAAACAGATAAATAATAACACACACAAGACATTTATCAGTTCCAACTAAGTAAATAGTATAGTAGCTATAGGCCTAAATGAGACATTGTGAGAATTCTATCAGTCTCCTCTTGAAGGTTTCAAAAAGGTAATTGAATGCATAATGCACTGAACAGGGCAATATAGGCCTATTGGTGTGCCTACTTGGCGAATTGTTTCTCCCAAAATGTGAAAACTTGCTCAGTTGCTCGACCATGTGAAACAACTACAACTGGGAGAACGTTCATTCACATTTGAGCAGGAGAGTGCATTCATAATGACTTGCAACGGAAACCGTTTAACCATTTAGGCTGTGTTCTTAAATTCACTCTGGCCATCTACTCCAATTTCAGAGCACTCTCGTCTGAGTGTGCCAGAGCACCCGTTGAATGTGGCCGGTGTCAGTAAACGTAGGCAAAAAAAGCGTAATTAAATTGTTGCCAGCAGCACAATTACAGTCACCAACGCTCTTGATAACATGAAAACAGCCTAACCAACTCTGCTAGGGCGAGTAAAATGATCAGAATGAGGTGTTCTCTCATTTATGTCTGGAAGTAGCTTGCAAGCTAGCCAACGTTAGCCAGTTAGCTTGGGTACTTGACTGCCGTTGTTTTATTTTATTTATTTAACCTTAATTTAACTAGACAAGTCAGTTAAGAACAAATTCTTATTTACAATGGCCTACCAAAAGGCAAAAGGCATCCTGCTGGGACGGGGCTGGGATTAAAAATAAAAAATAAAATAAAAAATATAGGACAAAACACACCACGACAAGAGAGACACCACAACACTACTTAAAGAGAGACCTAAGGCAACAACATAGCATGGTACCAACACAACATGACAACAACATGGCAGCAACACAACATGACAACAACATGGCAGCAGCACAACATGGTACAAACATTATTGGGCATAGACAACAGCACAAAGTGCAAGAAGGTAGAGACAACAATACATCACGCGAAACAGCCACAACTGTCAGTAAGAGTGTCAATGATTGTGAGGTCAGAACGCTAGGTTCAACCCTACTCCTCGGCCAGAGCGTCCAGTGTGCGCTCTGAACGCTCCGAGAGCCGAAACGCTCTGAATTTACGAACGGACAATCTGATAATGCTCTGAATTTACGAACGCCCAGTGCGCACTCTGGCACTCCAGATTGACTTTACGAACACACCCATAAACTCTCGTTTCGTTGCAAAACATTTTCCGTTTGGCGTAAACGGTTTCTGTTGCAAAACGTTTTGCAACAGACGAAATGTTTTGCAACATAATCGGCGTAATGAATAAACCCCAAGTGCAACGTTTCACCCTGTTAGCAAAGCTACACGACAGCAGCAGAATGTTGTAACATGTGTATTACAAAGTCCTACAAGCAGAAACATTTAACCATTTTTGTTCAGCTCAAAATAACAACACTCTTACCTATTCAGAATTCCACGAGTCAAAGCGGAAACATTGTAGCGATTCAGCGCATTGTGTTGTCCTGACAACCGTCCGTTTTGGAGGAGGGGTTTCCTATCCTGCACCAACTGCATTCATAGGTCTTTAAAAGGACCCTGTACAGTTTGGCGCGCGCAATACAACTGACAAAAACAACAACAACAACAACAACGCAATGCACATTCAATAGCCTATCCAAAAGAGTAGTGTATATTCATCTGCGCCTGTAACATTGCATTGTAAAAAATAATAAAGACATCCATTTTAATTTCCAATATTCTCCCATTCTTTATTACCAAGTAAAACAGGTATTACATTATATTAACTTTTTATATATTTATTCTTAAAATCTTTGGATGGGGAATGTACATGGCATGTTTGCATATTCAGTGTCCTATGCAGTGAATAAAATACAGACAGAAAAAACGTTTATTTGTATTTGTGAATTATTTTTAAAGGACCAGTAAGGCTCAAATGCACCCAGGACAAAAAAGTAAAGTTGAAATACATTTACCATAGTTTTTGATTATATCAAGGATAAAAATTGTATTTTGTCATTGGTTGTGACTCATTTTGAATATACTGATTTGGAAATAAGTAATAAAATGTGAGGTAATTCTATCACCATTGTCATAAAGTGAAAATAATACACTAAAATGTTTCTCCTTGAGATGGGCAGGGGCAAAACAATTATAGTTACACAAAACTATTTGTTGTTGGTGTGCAAGTCAGGAGGAAACATAGGAGGACGTTACAGCAATATATCATGGAAGTGTGATAATGTTGTTGGGATTCATGCCAAAGGTTAAAGGTTAAATCTTCAGGTGAAAGGTCAAACACGATGACATGACTAAAAGTTACAGTAAAGGCAATCACATAGTACACTTACTAGCTATAACAGGCGTAGGTCTGAATTAACCTGGTTACATCCGACTGAACGCTACTCTCACTACTGTTTGGTTTAACCAGTCTAGGTCAGAATAGCATTGGATTAGGAGGGGGACTCTTTTGTGTTCTGCTGGGCATCATAAATGTCTTGAAATAAATTAAACTAGCATTGTAGAGTAAAAAGGTAACCAAAAACAACCTTTTGAGTAACGCAGATTTGGACAGTCAGTATTTTACAAGAAATACACATTAGAAATAAAATAAAACAAAAATGTGTTCTGTGATGTATTTTGAAGGCTAACACCAACCGTATAACATCAATCTTATTTGACAATACACAGAAACACCCATATGTCCAAAGGGATATACGAAGAAGCTTTTTTTCATATTTACACTTTTTTACAAATTGATTTTCAATATATTGCTATTAGAAAATGATAAAACATCTATTTACTCCACATGGTGGAAAAACAAGAAACATAACATTAGGGGCTTCCGTTAAATATTCATTATTATTCTATTTTAGATAAATCCTTCTAGGAGCACTTTTCCATCTTCTTTGATGTCCTCCGGTTATACCTCCCAGCGGGCAAAACTGGTTAAAACTGGTTGAAATGACCTCATTAAGACCTACTTCCAACCAGTAATTGATGTAATTCTAGCATTTACATTTTAGTCATTTAGCAGATGCTCTTCACCAGACTCCTGGACACAACAACTCTAAGGGACAAAACAGAACCCAGAAAGAAATGTAATCTGGTCAAAGCCAACTCTGCTATTCAGCCTGTACGGCTGCCTGCTTTGTTTTAGTCATCCACAATCAGGAAAACAATGTGAACCATTACATGAACCACTTGACCTCCCAGCAAACACACAACCACCACATACATAGTAACGTTGTCTCCACATTGACTCCCAAGTTGTGGGCCTCAACTTGCTGGTACAGTACCAGCTGGTACCATATCAGTTGAATCAACCCAATAAATAAAATAAAACCATCAAAATGTCATCCTAACCCTGCACATGGAGTATTTGTCGTAATCAATTGAATTATCAATTCATGTTAACAGTGTCTATCTATTCACTTAAATCTGTCCAGTGCATCTTCCATCATCACATACAATTCTTCTCACAAATAAGGCTGGATAACTGTCTGTGCTGCCAATGATAAATTACTTTGCTAAACGGGAGTAAATGTGTTGAATCCATAATCTTTAATTTATTTTGATTTATTAATATTTGTTTTATTTTTGATTAGGATGGCCATTAGCCGATGCCAATGGCGACAGCTAGTCTTACTGGGGTCCGACGCATAACGAAAACATTACAGACAAAAGACATTACAATTTACCTCAACAACCCTCAAGGTGCACAACATGGAAAAAGGCGGTGACTACTTGCATAAACTCCAACAGTGAGACTACTGTATTGAGTGAGTTAAAACATAAAGTGATACCCTGGTGAACCCTGGTGGACAGTGTGTGTTACATCACATCTTGTTGTTGCTGCTATGCCATCAGTCACCCCTCCCTGCGTAAGGTTTCAGACGTTTCTCAGTTGGTAACTTGTATCGAATGAAGAATCCATAAAAAGTCTCTCATCATCCTCACAGTCAAAAGCCATTGTATGGTTGAAAGGGTTCCATTTTACAACAGTGGTGACTAGTTGTCTGCCAGATATTTCCCTGTAAAGGAAACACAAGCAGAGTATTCAGTCAGGGGAATTCCAACTGTTTGCTATTGCCAAAGCGTTGTTGTCTTGCCCTGTCTGCATGGTCAGGCAACAATGTCATATTCAGGGTTAGAATCAATACAATTTCAGTTCAGTTTCAAATGGGGCCCGTGATCCCAGAACGTGTGACAATGACCATGGAAGTAGGCAAGACAGCACAAACCGATCTGGGACCAGGCTAGTATTTTAATGCTTCCCTCACACACAGACACTGACCTGCTGCAAATCTCTTTTTGACCAGCGAGAGCCTGTAGCCGGCCCCCACCAGCTGGATGTCACAGCCGGACAGAGTGCTGCCTTCACTGGTAAACTGCACCGCTAACTGAGACGGCTTACTGGGACCGTCTGTCAACTGGAACCTGCCCAGTAGAGCCCCCACTCCTATAGGAAAGAGAATAATGATGATGATGATGGTGATGATGATGGTGAGATGATAGTGTTGGTGATGATGATGGTAGTGAAGATGGTGATGATTATGTGATGGTGGTGGTGAAGATGGTGATGATTATGTGGTGGTGATGGTGATGTGATGACGAAGAGTATAATTACGATTATGACGACAAAGTTGAGGCAGATGATAACAAAGACGATGAGGAGGAAGACAGAAGAGGAGGAAGAGGAGGAAGAGGGGGAAGAGGGGGAAGACAGAAGAGGAGGAAGAGGGGGAAGAGGGGGAAGACAGAAGAGGAGGAAGAGGAGGAAGGGGAGGAAGAGGGGGAAGAGGGGGAAGAGGGGGAAGAGGGGGAAGACAGAAGAGGAGGAAGAGGAGGAAGAGGAGGAAGAGGGGGAAGAGGGGGAAGACAGAAGAGGAGGAAGAGGAGGAAGAGGAGGAAGAGGGGGAAGAGGGGGAAGACAGAAGAGGAGGAAGGGGAGGAAGAGGGGGAAGAGGAGGAAGACAGAAGAGGAGGAAGAGGAGGAAGAAGACACAGGAAAAGTGAAAGAGGAAGATCACCTACCTCCATTTTCAGACCTCTGGGAAAGGCTTGGTATCTTCCATAGAATGTTCTGCTGCTCTGGGTTCCTTAGAGACAAAACAAAATAAAGTTATAGTTGCCTTTATTATTTAAATGACACTAACCTGGATAAATACATTGTAAATTAAAATGTAAAATTATAAGACTAAATATGTTTTTAAAAATCTCAGTCAGCAATTCAGCATCCTCACCAGGTGGCAGTGGGGATCATGGCTTGGAGTTTGGCCACGCCCCCGTCCACAGGGACCAGGAAGTGGATGTTGTGGAGGGGGGAGGGGGCGGCGGCCATGGCCTCCATGTTGTATTTGTAGTCTATTCTGAGGTCCGTGCTGGTGGTGTCGCCACGCCAACTCACCGCCAGGTTCAGAGGAGTAGACTGGATCCCCTCAGCTGCCACCTGAGACACACACACACATGCATGCATGCAAAAACACAGTCATGTGCACGCACACACACACACACAACAGTATTTGGATTTAACTCTGCGCTGACAACAATATGTGCTGAGCTATGTAAGAGTAGAGTAACTTCAATGCATTTGTTTAACAATTACATGTCATTGTGACTATACAGTATACCCTGTAATAATATGTACTATCCAGATGGTCTCACCTGATATTTGATCATGTCCACATTGTAGTAGGTTGCTTGAGGCTTCTGGTCAGCCACTCTCCTCAGGTGGCTCATCAGGTTTGGCATATTTACCCAGAATTCCTTGGTGTCCACATTGGGCATGGTGGTGTCACTAAAAATGGGCATTTTTGGTTTGCTGATGGTACAATAGTACAATGACTGTATCTGATTCAAGTACTGTATATTATGATATTATCTTGCATGTTTTCCAATAAATTGTTTGGTGATCACGGTAAGTGGTTTAACCAGGTTTCAAATCACAGGGATGTCTCTCCCTAACCAATCACAGGGGTGTCTGTCGTAGCCGGCCGCGACCGGGAGACCCATGGGGCGGCACACAATTGGCCCAGCGTCGTCCAGGGTAGGGGAGGGAATGGCCGGCAGGGATGTAGCTCAGTTGGTAGAGCATGGCATTTGCAATGCCAGGGTTGTGGGTTCGATTCCAGTATAAAAAATAAATAATGTATGCACTCACTAACTGTAAGTCGCTCTGGATAAGAGCGTCTGCTAAATGACTAAAATGTAAAATGTAAATGTGTCTCTCCCTAACCAATCACAGGGGTGTCTCTCTATAACCAATCTGAGCCAGTGTGTCAGGCTGAACAACACCATTTTCCTGTGACTACATTCATGATAAAGCACAGGCTCTTCTGCCTTATTGTTCAAATATAAGGATTAAAACATGTTACTATTGGTCCTGTGACTGTCTACTACGATTAGGGGCATCCACCAAGAGCCCATCGTTTGTAACATTCCCCCAAAATAAAAAAATATGAATTCCTTGCCCCAAAACACAATATTGAGTCAGTGTACTGTATAATAAGCCTTACCAGCACAGTAGATGTGGGTTGGGGAGGACCTGCTCTAGCCGGCAGTAGTTGCTGATGCTGAAGGTGAGTACGGGGGCAGACGGGTGGCTGGCAAAGTGCCTGGTGATGCCTGCTGGGAAAGACAGCACCATCTCCCCAGTGATTTTCACCACACACCTAGATCATGGAGAACAGAGCCAGCTCAGTGCTCAAAAATGGGTCAGTCAAAAAGAGGAAACTACAGTACCCAGAATCCATAGGGGTGCCACAAACAAACTACATTTCACACAGAAATAGCCACATTCTCAGTTTTCAGAACAATATATAGCCTAGGCACAATGCATTTCCCTATGGGGACAACAAAAGGAGACATTACAGTTTGAAATTGAAATGAAATAGTCATACAGTAGTTGCAATATGATATATATATCAACAATATCATAGCCATCTTACTTGTTGCATATACTCTGATGAGGGTCGCTTTGCCGGCTGAAACATCACGTTGTCATGAATTTGCATTCACATCAGTATTAACTTTGATATAAATTCGACATCAATGTTGTTATTCATATCAGTATCAATATTGCTACTTGTGTTAGCATTAGCCTAGCATTGAGAGGAATAGCCTAGCATTGATAGGAATGCTAGCCTTACTTGCTGGGGTCGGCTCCTTTGAAGTAGGCGTTGATGGTCTCGGTGAAGGCAGCCGCCACAGGCAGAGTGTCCTGGCCTCCCATGGTCAGTGGGCTGGGTCCTCTGGAGCATCCTGACACACACACGCATACACACACGACACACACACACACACACACACGACACACACGACACACACACACACACACAACACACACACAACACACACACAACACACACACAACACACACACACACACACGGTTGATCACCACAGAAAGGCACTAATCTCAGTAGCTATATCACTTCCTGTGTGTGTAACGGCCTACAGACATGTGGTCAAATGAGCAGACATGCGTAAGGGAGAGAGAGGGGAAGAGCGTAGAAATAGCAAGATAGAAGATTGGACAGATCATAGAAAGCGATAAAATAACGCTTGACGAGACCAGAGAAACATGGACAGCCAGGGTAGTGCAGTACAGTACGGTAGCCTCCATGCACTGGTACGGAGTCATATTCATTAGGCGCCAAACGGACTGAAAAGGACTACCTGAACTTATCCAATAAGAAATGCTAGTTTTCCTTTTCCGCTGCAGAACGTTTATTTCCGCAGTGTGACCTAATGAATATGACCCCGGTACGACTCACCTCCAAAAGACAAATAAAAGCGGCCATGGTCAAACCATACCATGGTTGGCTGTTTTTCCTCTGTTCATGTGGGGCGGGGTAGAGGACATGGAGGGAGGGAGAGGGGGATGAGAGGCAGGCAGGAGCAGAGGAAGAGAAGAGGAGAGGAGAGGTGGATGACTTCCTGGAGGTGTAACCCCCATCACAAGACAGATGGAGCATGATGGATGGATAGAAAGAAAGTGTGCTGTCTGGTGGAGTCTGATTGGAGCATGGGAGGTGTAGATCATTGTGTGTTTAGGAGAGTGAAGATGACGAGGAAGGTATTCATCACTCTATCAACAGTATTTCACCAGTTTGTCCCATTATGGTTTCACAAAAGTCATATTTTATGCTTCAAATGTGAGCATACCTCCACTTTCAAAATGACAAAATAATGAACAGTTCATTATGATGAACACCGAATGTGTTAACACCAGAGGCATACAGTGGTGAATGAGGTGTTATGGAGGATGGTAGTACCTGTGGTGGATATGTTGAGCTCTCTCCCCATGGTGGGGGTGGAGGCTGCGCTCAGCAAGGTGATGGAGGAGATGGAGGAGGAACTCTCGGCTCGGGCCAGGGGGGCAAAGGGAGGGGGGCTGCCGGAGACTGGGGGGCTGAAAGGCCGAGCCTGGGGGAGGTGGGGTGGGAGAATATCAGTAGCATGTTGCTGTACCAAACATTTTTACAACACAATGTAATGTTAGCAGAGCAACCGCAGTTAGGTTAGCAGTATCTCAAACTTAGTGGAAATCAGTTGAAGAAAAACAAATAAGTCGCAAGTCTATCACAAGTCTAACACATTCTAATAGTATCTATCACAAGTCTAACACATTCTAATAGTATCTATCACAAGTCTAACATTCTAATAGTATCTATCACAAGTCTAACACATTCTAATAGTATCTATCACAAGTCTAACACATTCTAATAGTATCTATCACAAGTCTAACACATTCTAATAGTATCTATCACAAGTCTAACACATTCTAATAGTATCTATCACAAGTCTAACATTCTAATAGTATCTATCACAAGTCTAACACATTCTAATAGTATCTATCACAAGTCTAACATTCTAATAGTATCTATTACAAGTCTAACACATTCTAATAGTATCTATCACAAGTCTAACATTCTAATAGTATCTATTACAAGTCTAACACATTCTAATAGTATCTATCACAAGTCTAACACATTCTAATAGTATCTATCACAAGTCTAACACATTCTAATGTAATGTTAGCAGAGCAACCGCAGTTAGGTTAGCAGTATCTCAAACTTAGTGGAAATCAGTTGAAGAAAAACAAATAAGTCGCAAGTCTATCACAAGTCTAACATTCTAATAGTATATTTTACAAGTCTAACACATTCTAATAGTATCTATCACAAGTTTAACACATTCTAATAGTATCTATTACAAGTCTAAGATTCTAATAGTATCTATCACAAGTCTAACACATTGTAATAGTATCCATCACAAGTCTAACATTCTAATAGTATCTATCACAAGTCTAACACATTCTAATAGTATCTATCACAAGTCTAACATTCTAATAGTATCTATCACAAGTCTAACATTCTAATAGTATCTATCACAAGTCTAACACATTCTAATAGTATCTATCACAAGTCTAACACATTCTAATAGTATCTATCACAAGTCTAACACATTCTAATAGTATCTATCACAAGTCTAACACATTCTAATAGTATCTATCACAAGTCTAACATTCTAATAGTATCTATAACAAGTCTAACATTCTAATAGTATCTATCGAAAGTCTAACATTCTAATAGTATCTATTACAAGTCTAACATTCTAATATTACATTACATTACATTACATTATTATCTATCACATATTATCTATATTATCTATCACAAGTCTAACACATTGTAATAGTATCTATCACAAGTCTAACATTCTAATAGTATCTATCACAAGTCTAGCATTCTAATAGTATATATTACAAGTCTAACACATTCTAATAGTATCTATCACAAGTCTAACACATTCTAATAGTATCTATCACAAGTCTAACACATTCTAATAGTATCTATCACAAGTCTAACATTCTAATAGTATCTATTACAAGTCTAACACATTCTACTAGTATCTATCACAAGTCTAACACATTCTAATAGTATCTATCACAAGTCTAACACATTCTAATAGTATATATCACAAGTCTAACATTCTAATAGTATCTATCACAAGTCTAACACATTCTAATAGTATCTATCAAAAGTCTAACATTCTAGTAGTATCTATTACAAGTCTAACACATTGTAATAGTATCTATTACAAGTCTAACATTCTAATAGTATCTATCACAAGTCTAACACATTCTAATAGTATCTATCACAAGTCTAACATTCTAATAGTATCTATCACAAGTCTAGCATTCTAATAGTATATATTACAAGTCTAACACATTCTAATAGTATCTATCACAAGTCTAACATTCTAATAGTATCTATTACAAGTCTAACATTCTAATAGTATCTATCACAAGTCTAACACATTCTAATAGTATCTATTACAAGTCTAACATTCTAATAGTATCTATTACAAGTCTAGCATTCTAATAGTATCTATTACAAGTCTAACATTCTAATAGTATCTATTACAAGTCTAACACATTCTAATAGTATCTATCACAAGTCTAACACATTCTAATAGTATCTATTACAAGTCTAACACATTCTAACAGTATCTATTACAAGTCTAACATTCTAATAGTATCTATCACAAGTCTAACACATTGTAATAGTATCTATCACAAGTCTAACATTCTAATAGTATCTATCACAAGTCTAACACATTCTAATAGTATATATCACAAGTCTAACATTCTAATAGTATCTATTACAAGTCTAACACATTCTAATAGTATCTATCACAAGTCTAACACATTCTAATATTATCTATTACAAGTCTAACACATTCTAATAGTATCTATTACAAGTCTAACATTCTAATAGTATCTATCACAAGTCTAACATTCTAATAGTATCTATCACAAGTCTAACACATTCTAATAGTATCTATCACAAGTCTAACATTCTAATAGTCTCTATTACAAGTCTAACACATTCTAATAGTATCTATCACAAGTCTAACACATTCTAATAGTATACATCACAAGTCTAACATTCTAATAGTATCTATCACAAGTCTAACACATTCTAATAGTATCTATCAAAAGTCTAACATTCTAGTAGTATCTATTACAAGTCTAACACATTGTAATAGTATCTATTACAAGTCTAACATTCTAATAGTATCTATCACAAGTCTAACACATTCTAATAGTATCTATCACAAGTCTAACATTCTAATAGTATCTATCACAAGTCTAGCATTCTAATAGTATATATTACAAGTCTAACACATTCTAATAGTATCTATCACAAGTCTAACATTCTAATAGTATCTATCACAAGTCTAGCATTCTAATAGTATATATTACAAGTCTAACACATTCTAATAGTATCTATCACAAGTCTAACATTCTAATAGTATCTATTACAAGTCTAACATTCTAATAGTATCTATCACAAGTCTAACACATTCTAATAGTATCTATTACAAGTCTAACATTCTAATAGTATCTATTACAAGTCTAGCATTCTAATAGTATCTATTACAAGTCTAACATTCTAATAGTATCTATTACAAGTCTAACACATTCTAATAGTATCTATCACAAGTCTAACACATTCTAATAGTATCTATTACAAGTCTAACACATTCTAACAGTATCTATTACAAGTCTAACATTCTAATAGTATATATCACAAGTCTAACATTCTAATAGTATCTATCACAAGTCTAACATTCTAGTAGTATCTATTACAAGTCTAACACATTGTAATAGTATCTATTACAAGTCTAACATTCTAATAGTATCTATCACAAGTCTAACACATTCTAATAGTATCTATCACAAGTCTAACATTCTAATAGTATCTATCACAAGTCTAGCATTCTAATAGTATATATTACAAGTCTAACACATTCTAATAGTATCTATCACAAGTCTAACATTCTAATAGTATCTATCACAAGTCTAGCATTCTAATAGTATATATTACAAGTCTAACACATTCTAATAGTATCTATCACAAGTCTAACATTCTAATAGTATCTATTACAAGTCTAACATTCTAATAGTATCTATCACAAGTCTAACACATTCTAATAGTATCTATTACAAGTCTAACATTCTAATAGTATCTATTACAAGTCTAGCATTCTAATAGTATCTATTACAAGTCTAACATTCTAATAGTATCTATTACAAGTCTAACACATTCTAATAGTATCTATCACAAGTCTAACACATTCTAATAGTATCTATTACAAGTCTAACACATTCTAACAGTATCTATTACAAGTCTAACATTCTAATAGTATCTATCACAAGTCTAACACATTGTAATAGTATCTATCACAAGTCTAACATTCTAATAGTATCTATCACAAGTCTAACACATTCTAATAGTATATATCACAAGTCTAACATTCTAATAGTATCTATTACAAGTCTAACACATTCTAATAGTATCTATCACAAGTCTAACACATTCTAATATTATCTATTACAAGTCTAACACATTCTAATAGTATCTATTACAAGTCTAACATTCTAATAGTATCTATCACAAGTCTAACATTCTAATAGTATCTATCACAAGTCTAACACATTCTAATAGTATCTATCACAAGTCTAACATTCTAATAGTCTCTATTACAAGTCTAACACATTCTAATAGTATCTATCACAAGTCTAACATTCTAATAGTATCTATTACAAGTCTAAGTGTGCCATACCAGGTCTCCTATTGGTTTCCCAGGGGGCAGTTTGGGTCGAGAGGAGGGCCTTGTAGGAAGAGGGGGAGGGATTGGACTACCTCCTGACAGGGGCGTGGCAGGACGAGGTGGAGAGGAGGGGCCTGTAAAGGGAAAAGGGAGGCATGTGACATGAGGACATACTAAGCTTATGACCAGCACTATCTAGATCCCATAGCAATTGTAGTAATAGAGTGATGTCAACTAATTACATTTTCACGATGATCGGGTTACCCATTCTACTTGTATTGTATTTCTATGTTTTCCTAGAGTGGTAATCTACCTGTTGTATTTCTATGTTTTCATAGAGTGGTAATCTACCCATTATATTTCTATGTTTTCCTAGCGTGGTAATCTACCCATTATATTTCTATGTTTTCCTAGCGTGGTAATCTACCCATTATATTTCTATGTTTTGCTAGCGTGGTAATCTACCCATTATATTTCTATGTTTTCCTAGCGTGGTAATCTACCCATTATATTTCTATGTTTTCCTAGCGTGGTAATCTACCCATTATTTACATTTACATTTTAGTCATTTAGCAGACGCTCTTATCCAGAGCGACTTACAGAAGCAATTAGGGTTAAGTGCCTTGCTCAAGGGCACATCGACAGATTTTTCACCTAGTCGGCTCGGGGATTAGAACCAGCGACCTTTCGGTTACTGGCACAACGCTCTTACCCACTAAGCTACCTGCCGCCCCGGTATTTCTATGTTTTCCTAGCGTGGTAATCTACCCATTATATTTCTATGTTTTCCTAGCGTGGTAATCTACCCATTATATTTCTGTTTTCCAAGAGTGGTAATCTACCCATTGTATTTCTATGTTTTCCAAGAGTGGTAATCTACCCATTATATTTCTATGTTTTCCTACAGTGGTACTCACCACTGCCTGGGAAGGGTCCGGGGGAGGACACCATGGGCCTGTAGGTGTGCGGGGGGAGGGGTGGGGACAGCGTGCCCCTGAAGCCCGGGGTCAGTCCCAGGGGCCAGGCCATAAAGTCAGGCTGCTCCTCCCTGAGGAACACCAGAGGGGAAGGGACGCCTGCCCGAGGGGAGCGCTCCGCAGGCAGGGGGGGAGGGATGGGACTGGTAGGGGCAGGGGAGTACTCCAGTGGGGCAGCAGGGGCAGAGGGAGCTGCGGAGTACTCCAGTATCTCATCATCATCCAAAAACAGACTAGGATTGATGGCGATGCATGGCGGGGAGTCCGGGGGCGAGAAGTCGGGAGGCAGGGGGGGAACGGGTTCGTCTGGAGGGGGAATGGAGATGATGGAGATGGGCGAGTCGGGTGGAGAGGAGAAGGGCGGTGGGGAGGGGGGAGGCTCATCCGGAGGGGGGCCCGGCGAGAGGCAGGGGGAGTCTAGGGCAGAGGAGAGGGAGTTGGGCGAGTCAGGAGGAGGATAGGCAGGGGGTGGAGGCGGGGCCGGTTCGTCCGGTGGGGGCGGTCTCTCACTGTTGAAGCTGACCCATCGGGGCGAGGCCCTGCCCTCATTGGTCCGGGAGGATTCCATGGGGCCAAACACATCGTCCAGGTCAGGCACCGGGGAACCTCTGTATGAGGCTGGGGATTGGACATTCAGGTAGATGGGGGCGGGGCTTGAGACTATTCTCCCATTGGGTAAATCAGCTGTGGGGGAAAAAAAAGTTCAGAGATCTTCCTGAGTTCACTTCTATCAATGCTGTCCAAAGAACAATGACAAGTGTGCACGAGGCATGGGAATATGGACGCTGATTCATGCCAAAACGAAAACAAATAAAACCATTGAAGTTTTGGCATGAATCTGCTTCCATATGGGAATTATGGTCACTAGCAAAATAATATTACCGGAAGAATCAGACGAAGAATAGCCTTGACTAGCTGCTGGGATGTTCTTGGGAGGAAGTGGAGGAGGAGCTACAAAGAGAGTGACACTTGGTCAAACGACTTGCATTTTGTACACCAGTTAGTCTACACTACTACGGCACTAAAGGGTGTGACACTAGGTCAGTCTGTAGACTTACTTAAAGCGGCAATCAGCTGTTGAAACAATAACAAAGTGTTTCCCCACCACTGTTTTGGTAAAAAGCTGAGGGATGGGGCTGGAGAAATGTAACCACTCTCAAATTCATAGACAGAGTTATGGATGCAAGGACTGACCATCCATGATATCAACATTATAGTTCTAACCATGTTTTGAGGCTTTACAGTGTTTGTTTACATTTACTTTGTTTTATAAACACTGGAGTAAAACAAGCTTATATTTTGGGTTCTGATGTGGTACGACAGTTGAACTAAAGCTCATGAGGCATTTATAAGTTATATTCTTCAAGAATCAATGGCTACAACATTGGTCTCAAACTGGCGGCCTGCAAGCCATATGCGGACAACAAGCTGATTTCAATGTGGCCCGCGGCTGTGTTAGCAAATGCCATGCTTGTTCTATTATAATAATATAATAGCACAATCATGACTGATATAAATGATATAGTGGGGGCTTACCTCCTGTGGGAAAGTGTCTGGTCAAAGGGGATACAGAGTATGGTCTGGAGTCACTCCATGCATCAGCCTCTATACAGACTACTATGATAGACAAAGACAGGATATAAAAATGGCTCATCACACCTCAGTGGGATATGATGCACAAACCTAACAAACTATTGACACACATTTAGATCCCATTATGTAAAAACACAAAGACACACAAATATACATTCAGTCAGAAAGACTATTCTTGTGAGAGTTACCATCATTTCTGTTACTATCATATCTGTGTGTCTCATAGGTCGTCTCTGGAGGAGGCCCGAAGAAAGCTGGGGATGCTCTGCGATTCTGGGATACTCTCTCACTGCAAGAGATGGTAAATTCAAGATATGTAAATGCGATTTTACAACTCTGATAATCAAGATCTCAGCGATGTACTTGTACTTTGTTATTTAATTGAATTTAACAGCTTAATTGTTTTCCCAAACAGAACATTTAGCAGACCCAACACAAATTCTATCAACACAGTACATAGCAAATATGGTAGCATGTTTGCTGTGTCAGCATTAGCACAGTTTTGAACTCTGACCTTTGTGTCTCGGGGGCGGGTCTTGGTGTAGGGGTGGAGCGTCTGGGTCTGGCGATCTCCTCACCTGGAAGAACAACCCGATACCAGTGATATTAGATTATATACAGTATATCATCATAATATACTGTATCATATATTCATATCTGTATACTGAGGTCTTCACTGCTTGAGTTCTTGCACCTCTTATAGAGTAGCTCAAAAGTATTGTGGAGTTCCTGAACCTAAGTACAGTGCCTTCAGAAAGTAATCACATCCATTGGCTTTTTCCACATTCTGTTGTGTTACAGCCTGAAATTGAAATGTATTAAATTGTGATTTATTTTTTGCCACTGGCCTACTACACACAATACAACATGATGTCAAAGTGGAATTATGTTTTTCATTTTTTTTTTTACAAATTAATAAAAAAATGAAAATCTGAAATGTCTTGAGTCAATAAGTATTCAACCCCTTTGTTATGGCATGTTCAGGAGTAAAAATGTACTTAACAAGTCACAATAAGTTGCATGGATTCCCTCGATGTGCAATAATAGTGTTTAACATGATTTTTTTATGAATTTCAAACACAGATTAAACCACAAAGACCAGGGAAGTTTTCCATTGCCATGCAAAGAAGGGCACCTATTGGTTCAAAAAAGCAGACATTGAATATCCCTTTGAGCATGGATGGTGTATCAATACACCCAGTCACTACAAAGATATAGGCTTCCTTCCTAACTCAGTTGCCGGAGAGGAAGGAAACCGCTCAGGGATTTCACCATGAGGCCAATGGTCACTTTAAAACAGTTACATTGCTGTGATAGGAGAAAACTGATAATGATCAACAACATTGTAGTTACTCCACAATACTAACCTAATTGACAGAGTGAAAAGAAGGAAGCCTGTACAGAATACAAATATTCCAAGACATGCATCCTATTTGCAATAAGGCACTAAAGAAATACTGCAAAAAAATGTGGCAAAGCAATTCACTTTTTGTCCTGAATACAAAATGTTATGTTTGGGGTTAATCCAATACAACACATTACTGAGTACCAATGTTCCCTCTAAGATGTGCGTGCGCAGTAGCCCCAAGATTGCTGTGCAGCTCCCCAGGACTGCCTCGCAGAAAGCTCCCCAGGACTGCCTCGCAGAAAGCTCCCCAGGACTGCCTCGCAGAAATATCAGCCCACAGAGAGAAGCATGAGATTGAACGTCACTCAACTTTCTAGAGCAGTGGTCACCAACTGGTCGATCACGATGAACTGGTCGATCTCCAAGACATTCCTAGTCGATCGCCAAACATTTATGTAAAAAGAAACAATAAAAAACACCAGATTCAGCTGCCCTGCGTGCCGGGTAGGCAAACTGTTTCCATTTTGAACCATTTCATGTGTCTGAAGGTACAAACTCTGCCTTCCCGGCGGGCCCAGAGAGCAAATCAAGCGCACTATAGGCCTACCGCTGGCCAATCGGATGGCTCAGATTACCGTGTCTGCAGTAAAGTAGCCGGCATAAAATAAAGCTACAGCAAAGTTGATACTGTGAGATTTCAAAACGTTTAAAACCATGACTAGAGAGACTGTCAACAAATACAGCAAAGAGCTGCTGTTTTTTTGAGTGAGTTCATGTTTAAGTTCTTACTCAGCACTGTCAACACTTTGTATTCAACACTTTTATAAGCCATAAAATGCGCGTTCTTCCTATTGCCACTCAGCGCTACAACAAGCACTGCAGCAGTAATGAATGAGTAGGACAGTGTATCTATAGGCTTGCGTTGTTGTTGTTGTTATTAGCAGCTTGGGTCTTTTGTAATATCAAGGAATATTGATCACTTTCTCTGTTCATAGGAGTAACAACATGAATTTGTGCATGAGGCAGAAATAATGCGGTGCGACTCGAGTTGCCATCAGCTGGAAGACGGTGTCCCTTTTTGGTCAGTGGAGGAAAGGGAGAGCGGAGGGATGTTGAGAGGCGGACCATCAGTCTGCTGTTCTCTCCCTCCACTGAGACTGACCATCAGATACAGGCACCATCAGCCCAGTAAAATAGACTGACCATCAGATACAGGCACCATCAGCCCAGTAAAATAGACTGACCATCAGATACAGGCGCCATCAGCCCAGTAAAATAGACTGACCATCAGATACAGGCGCCATCAGCCCAGTAAAATAGACTGACCATCAGATACAGGCACCATCAGCCCAGTAAAATAGACTGACCATCAGATACAGGCGCCATCAGCCCAGTAAAATAGACTGACCATCAGATACAGGCACCATCAGCCCAGTAAAATAGACTGACCATCAGATACAGGCACCATCAGCCCAGTAAAATAGACTGACCATCAGATACAGGCACCATCAGCCCAGTAAAATAGACTGACCATCAGATGCAGACACCATCAGCCCAGTAAAATAGACTGACCATCGGATGCAGGCGCCATCAGCCCAGTAAAATAGACTGACCATCAGATACAGACACCATCAGCCCAGTAAAATAGACTGACCATCGGATGCAGGCGCCATCAGCCCAGTAAAATAGACTGACCATCAGATGCAGACACCATCAGCCCAGTAAAATAGACTGACCATCAGATACAGGCACCATCAGCCCAGTAAAATAGAAATAAATAAGCTAATTATTTAAATGTATGCTCACTCAGCTGTGCTTCACAAGTAATACAAAAACAGATCTATTACCGGTGGGATTATATAGCCTACCTCAAAAAAATGTAAATAGCCCGAACAACAATGCATTGGCAGGGCAATTGAAGCAAAGCCAATATGCGGTGATAATTCATTAGGCCTATAGCTTACTGCACAAACCTCATTGCTACAGTACTGTTTTTAATTGGTTAATGTTGCATAGGTTACATTTTTGAAAGCAATGTTTTTAAAAAAATCTGAGCGGTAGATCTCGGCTTGCATTTTGACTCAAAGTGATCTTAACTCAGAAAAGGTTGGTGACCACTGTTCTAGAGTTTTCCCTGTTAACACTATCAACGTTTCCCTTTACTGTGGCAATTGTGATCTAATCAACGCAATATTAGCCACTTTCAATGCAACATACTGAAACAAAACGAACTATGCAAGAGATTTTGTTGTAGGCAGAACACATCGGAGTAGGATTCTATTGCCTTGACATGCACGACTCAGCCCGTACTCCGCACAGACCGGTGTGGCACAAACAATCAGAGCTGCAGTAGGCCTATTTGCAAATAGACCACTGCCATATATGGATCTGTGCCATTTACTTTGAACTGGACTGTGTTTACAGCATGAGCGGTCGTGAGTAGATGCGCTTGTTTTGAGATCAAAGCGAGAGCTGCATGTAGCCACCTGTGCACATTTTGTTCATATCCTTTTCTAGTTAGTGAGTTATTAGCCCAGTTATAGATCATTTGTAGTCAGCAATAGGGGAGTGATTGCTCCCTACAAGAGCACAAAACGTGTACATTTCTAGACATCTTTGAAAAGCGAGTCAGGTAAGGAGCTTTTTTGGGGGTCTTAAAGGGGCAGTGTTGTATTTTGAGACAGGCTTGAATAAGCTAAGTAGCCAATAGGCAGAGGGTAGCATAATTTGTCTGATTCTCTGTAATAATGGTATGGGAATAATAATGCATTTTATTTTGTAAAGTAGTTTCTTGCATCAAACAACACAACAACATTTTCAGTCACCTCCTTGTCTGAAAGATGTCAAGCCCTGTTAATGTCAAGCCCTGCATGTTTTTTCCCCCCAAAGTCTCATGGAATGTAGGCTACATTGAACACCACACATTGGCTGCTACTGTAGGCTGAATGATAGAACAGCTATTTCCATGTTAAAATGTTATGGGATACATTTTCTCCATTGTTTTTGATGGTAGGCCACTCTGGTAGGCCTACATTATGATCAAATAGCCACAGTAGCCTACTTGACCACTGTTAAAACTAACTTAAAGTGGGTACAGCCTCAGTGTTCACAGTAAACAGCCTCAGTGTTCACAGTAAACAGCCTCAGTGTTCACAGTAAACAGCCTCAGTGTTCACAGTAAACAGCCTCAGTGTTCACAGTAAACAGCCTCAGTGTTCACAGTAAACAGCCTCAGTGTTCACAGTAAACAGCCTCAGTGTTCACAGTAAACACACACCGGAAGTTGCACAGAATCGTCACAAAGTTCCTGAGTGGCCGAGTTACAGTTTTGACTTAAATCTGCTTGAAAATCTATGGCAAGACATGAAAATGGTTGTCTAGCAATGATCAACAACCACTTTGACAGAGCTTGAAGAATTTTGAAAAGAATAATGGGCAAATATTGTACAATCCAGGTGTGCAAAGCTCTTAGAGACTTACCAAGAAAGACTCAGCTGTAATCGCTGCCAAAGGTGATTCTAACATGTATTGACTCAGGAGTGTGAATACTTATGTAAATTAGATATTTCTGTATTTCCTTTTCAATAAATTTAAAAACATGTTTTCACTTTGTCATTATGGGGTATTGTGTGTAGATGGGTGAGAGAGAAAAAATCTATTTAATCCATTTTTAATTCAGGCTTTAACACAACAACATGTGGAATAAGTCAAGGTGGTCCTCTGTAGCTCAGCTGGTAGAGCACGGCGCTTGTAACGCCAAGGTAGTGGGTTCGTTCCCCGGGACCACCCATACACAAAAAAATGTATGCACGCATGACTGTAAGTCGCTTTGGATAAAAGCGTCTGCTAAATGGCATATTAATATTAATTAATTAATTAATTTAATTAATAATACTTTCTGAGGGCACTGTATAAGCACTACCGGCACTCAAAATGAGCACTGGCACCTATTTCAGTCCAAGTCAAGCCCTGGTGATAATACAGCTACAGAAAGTATTATTGTGATTAGGAGCAATCAACCAAGATACCACTGACTGTACTAACACATAGCTAAAACCCATGCAACACAAACACACACATGCAGTCAGGAAGACTATTCTTGTGAGAGTTACCATCATTTCTGTTACTATCATATCTGTGTGTCTCATAGTCATAGGTCATCTCTGGAGGAGGCCTGAAGAAAGCTGGGGATGCTCTGCGATTTTGGGATACTCTCTCACTGCAAGAGATGGTAAAATCAAGATATGTAAATACAATTTTACAACTCTGATAATCAAGATTTCAGCGATGTACTTGTACTTTGTTATTTAATTGAATTTAACAGCTTAATTGTTTTCCCAAACAGAACATTTAGCATTAGCACAGTTTTGACCTTTGTGTCTCGGGGGCGGGGCTTGGCGTAGGGGTGGAGCGTCTGGGTCTGGCGATCTCCTCACCTGGAAATAACAACCGATACCAGTGATATTAGATTATATATCATAATGTAATATAATATATTATTTATACTGACAGCCACTGAATGTGCATCTTAACTCAAACTATTGAAACTACAGTATGCATCCCAACCTTAAACAACTAGTGTAACTGATGGTGTAGAACTATGACAAGATACTGTACTGTATGTGTATTCAGTTGACATTGACAGACTGTAAAACAAATTACAGATAGCATTACACTACTTCCACAAACAATGTACTTACAAGACAGGTGTCTCTTTATCGAGCCCTGCAACGAAAACAAAGTACTTTTCAGTATACCAGTAAAAAGGAATCGTAACCTAACATACAAAACATGAATGTAAACAGTTCAACCAGTAATTACAGTATAGGTCCTGGATTAGTCTCCCTGTACAATTGCTAATGTGAAAGAATAGAGTGAAAAACTAACTGTAAGTATATATGGAAACTGAAACAAATACAATATTTTGTGAGGTCATCGGTAAATGTCATAGGCATTGAAATGAAAAGGCAGTGTTTGGGTGTATAAAGAATTAAATTGACAGCACTCCAAAAGACAATCTTCATAATTAATTTATTTCCCTGCAAGTGATTTGGATGCAGACACTTTTAAAATGAACCACCAGGTGGCGACTTACCGGGCTGCGTCTCTGAGACCAGCAAAAAGGAAGAGAGAAGAGACCTGGTCAGAGAGTGAGTGACAAATCAGTCAAATAGAACTGAAAAGAATGTAACACCCCTTTACTTCAACACTGTGTAATAAAGCCTACATATAGTAACGCAGCAATACAACATAGCACGTGGTAGGTTACGTTACCTCAGCTTGTCAATACAACATAGCACGTGGTAGGTTACGTTACCTCAGCTTGTCAATACAACATAGCACGTGGTAGGTTACGTTACCTCAGCTTGTCAATATAACATAGCACGTGGTAGGTTACGTTACCTCAGCTTGTCAATACAACATAGCACGTGGTAGGTTACGTTACCTCAGCTTGTCAATACAACATAGCACGTGGTAGGTTACGTTACCTCAGCTTGTCAATACAACATAGCACGTGGTAGGTTACGTTACCTCAGTTTGTCAATTCAACATAGCACGTGGTAGGTTACGTTACCTCAGCTTGTCAATACAACATAGCACGTGGTAGGTTACGTTACCTCAGTTTGTCAATACAACATAGCACGTGGTAGGTTACGTTACCTCAGCTTGTCAATACAACATAGCACGTGGTAGGTTACGTTACCTCAGCTTGTCAATACAACATAGCACGTGGTAGGTTACGTTACCTCAGCTTGTCAATACAACATAGCACGTGGTAGGTTACGTTACCTCAGCTTGTCAATACAACATAGCACGTGGTAGGTTACGTTACCTCAGCTTGTCAATACAACATAGCACGTGGTATGTTACGTTACCTCAGCTTGTCAATACAACATAGCACCTAGTAGGTTACATTACCTCAACCTTTTTCATTTCCATATGTACTAGGAAGCTAAGTATTTGTTTCTTGTCCTTCAAGAATGTGACTGATCAAAGTGCCTCAGGCCTTGAAAATGAAAGAATTGAACTGATTGAAAGTAAGGGGATATTGGTGAACAAATGCCGTGGTCAAGACGATGAAGGTGACAGTGCAATGAGTGGAGCTTACTCAGGTGTTCAAAAGCGCATGTCAGACCGAGAGCCTAATGCTTCTTAGGTAGTTCTTTATGAGTTTTAGTTTAGAAAACGATCTCTCCGCAGAAGTGACAGTTACAGGAATGGTTAAAAACAGCTTGATTGCCATAGCAACAGAAGGGAAACAGAAGGGAGTGGTGATTCAAATACAGCAGTTCTGCAACACCTTTACATGAACCTCTCATTCTCCTTAATTGCCGGAAAGAGATGAACTGTATAAGAAGCTCTGGGGACAGGTCGTCTGGATACTGGACAGCCAATACATTGGCAGATGCAAACAGATTATAATCTTTAACTTACCACAGTTTTTAGGGGCTCAAACTAAAAAAGAGGTTTGCGATTTTGTTCATACTGTTGAACCGGCGTTTGAGTTGTGTGTTTGCAATATCAACAGTCCATTATCTCTGGTATATCTTGGCATGCATCATTCAAGACTTAGTTTAAATTGTGTGCAGCGCAATGGACATATCATGCACAATGTCTCAGAAAAGACTGTCTGGGTTGTCAATACTCGGTATAGAAAACAGTCGGGCCAGCAACCTGGACCTACAGGCCGTGGTGAAAAAATCTGCACACAAAAATGGAAGGGGACGCAGTCGCATACTGTAGCTACTGTAGGCCTCTACGTAGAAAAAGAGAGACAAGCACAGACACAGAGATACGTTCTTCTAAGAGAAAGAAAGAGGAAAAGAGACACAGCGAGAGAGAGAAGCAGCCAGGAGGACTTCAGAACACCAGAGAAGTCTCTCAAATTGGATTTCATTTCATTTAACTTGATTGCAGCCCATTTGTGTAGGCTGTTAGCCAGACAAAATCTGCTGAGTTCAACAATAGTAGCGAAATTTATCCTCAAGCCGACTGCTTTTTTCCTTAATTCTTAGGCTATTTGATGTGTATTTTTATAAAGAGTTTATAAATAGCAGTTAAATACTGTATATAGCTATAGCTAGTAGGCTACACTGCTTAATGAAACATAGTAAGATAGTGTTTTGAGGGTGAACTGACTGTATTATTTGGTTTTACACACAGCAAATTTCTATCCAAGCTGGGAGAGAGTGCGAGCAGGGCTTATGTCATGCAGGTTAAGGTAAGCTATACAGGACAGTTGTATAATTTTATAAAATCAATTGGTTGCTGATTAGTATGCTGTTGTATGGAACATTAATTTTATAAATCTGCAATGTTTGAATTTCCAACTTTAATTACTGATCAAGTAATTACATTTTTGCTGCGAGCCACCTGTCTAAATGGCAGCCTTGTGACACCGTGTATAGCTTTGTGAAATGTTTGGCTTAACATGAGAAAATTACGATCAAATAAGCTTACCAATAAACATTTATCCATTAGCTAAAGCAAAGCTATAGGCTACATGCCCTGGTACCACAGAAAGCCTATAATCGATTCACATAAACGTGTCGCAATTTCAGCACCATGGACAGCTATCGGTAGTCTATACTTTCTGAGTGGCTGTCTGGCTGTCGCATTCGTTTTTCTTTTTAGCTTTGGTCAAGGGAGATTCAAGTAAAGTTATCAACTAAAATAAAATGTGTTAAAGGCATGCAGTGAAAATGTAACATAAAGTAACATAAAACATAGTAACATAAAGCATACATAACATGCAGAGGGAGGAATTAGAATAGCTAAACAACTCAAATAGAAGAGCCTATCCCAGCGGGCAAAACTGGTTGTAATGACAATCACTGACATCATTATGGTTGTGAAAAGGACGTTTTGTAAACGTCTTTTTAGCAACCAGAAAAATACATCTTCATCTGGTTGTAATTGGGCTATACCTGACCAGATAACAACCAAAACGATGTCTTTCTTGATGTCGTCGTGAAAACAATGATTGTTTGGTTCTAATCTGATGATATGACAGAAAATCTGTTTATAACAACAACAAAAAGTGTAACATTTTGCCCGCTGTTTTTTTTTTTGCTACAGCATGGGAAAAATAATCCAAGTGAGAAAATAATCCACAGCCAAGTGAATTCATGCCATGCCTTTTCTATATACTGAAACAGATACACTTTTTTAAAATATTTTTTTTACTGACTTACCGGACTTCTCCTCTACAAGAGAAACAGATGTAGGAGAGAGAGGGAGATGGAGAGAGAGGGAGATGGAGAGAGTAGGGGGAGAGGGAGAGAGAGGGAGAGGGAGAGAGTAGGGGGAGAGGGAGAGAGAGGGAGATGGAGAGAGTAAGGGAAAGAGGGGGAGGAAGTGAGAGGAGGGACAGATATTCAGATGTTCAGTACATTCCAGATCATGTCACTGGCTAGAATTATCTGTAGCCGTCTTCAGTTTCATCAAACCGATTCATTTAATACTTCATATACCCGAGAGAGCTAGCGTTCTTGGAGTAGCAGCTAAGGCCGTGGCCCTTAGTAATAATGACCCAAGTTCAAGTCCGGTCAGGGACATTGCACTTTAACCTACTTCACTAGGTACAGTTCTAGGGTCAGCTTTCCCTCCCCTAATCCAAGACTTAACAATTAGCGGGAAAATGCTAAACTGACCCAAAATCAGCATCTAGGGACAACTTCACCATACTCCAGTTCCATCCAGTTAGAACATCAAGGGCTCACCATAGAGGGAGAGAGAGCCAAACCTCCTACGGAAGCTTTCAGTTCGTCCATGGAGGGAACTGCACACTTGGCAGTGTCGGAGGGCAACGGCTTGATCTTGATCTTGAACTTCCTGTTGTCGTCCTCATCCTCCGAGTCGCTGGAGAAGTGCTGCTTGCCTTTGGGAGCTGGTGAACACTCATTAAGTAAGAAGATCTTTTACATACAGATGTAGGATCTTAATTTGAGCCAGTTTGCTACAGCAGGAAAATAATCCTGCAGCAACAGGAAATGTGAATTATTATGTGGATTATCATTCATGGACATTTTTTGTAGGGGTTGATACATTTTTCATTAGGGCAAATCAAGTCTGTCATTTTAATGTGGAAATTACAAACTTTAGAAGCCTTTTTCAACCTTGAATACCTTACAAGTTTGCATTTCCTGAAAATTCTCAGCAACAAAAGAGTGATAAAATTAAGATCCTACATCTGTAAGGTGACATTAAATAACAATATATGTTACATAGGGTGACATTATATAATGTAGTTATCTTTTACATAGGGTGACATTAAATAATGTAGTTATCTTTTACGTAGGGTGACATTAAATAAGGTAGTGGAGATGAAGAGCTGCTTGCCTTTGGGAGCTGGTGAACACGCGTTAACATCTTTTACATAGGGTGACATAAAAGTACAACGCAGCCGTTTTTATCTCAATATCAAATCATTTCTGGGTCACAATTAAGTACCTTACCATTTTAATTGAAAACACTCACTGTAAAAAAAAAGAAGCTTATTAGCAAAGAGCAATTTCTCAAGCAATAATTTAGCTAGGACTGTCTGGGAGTGGGGAGGGGAGAACTGAAAACTAGCTGTTATTGGCAGAGAGGTTTGTAACTCTCTTTCTTATTGGTCTATTAACTAATTTACCACATGGTGATGTCACTATGGAAGGCCAAAACTCCATCCCACCAAAACAGTCTGAAATTTCAGGTGGTCTTTTCAAACAGCTCTTACACTAAAAGGGCATTATCATCACTTTCACAATTTCACAGTATTATTCCAACCTCATAATGTGGAAATATACACTGCTCAAAAAAATAAAGGGAACACTTAAACAACACAATGTAACTCCAAGTCAATCACACTTCTGTGAAATCAAACTGTCCACCTAGGAAGCAACACTGATTGACAATAAATTTCACATGCTGTTGTGCAAATGGAATAGACAACAGGTGGAATTATATAGGCAATTAGTAAGACACCCCCAATAAAGGACTGGTTTTGCAGGTGGTGACCACAGACCACTTCTCAGTTCCTATGCTTCCTGGCTGATGTTTTGGTCACTTTTGAATGCTGGCGGTGCTTTCACTCTAGTGGTAGCATACAACCCACACAAGTGGCTCAGGTAGTGCAGCTCATCCAGGATGGCACATCAATGCGAGCTGTGGCAAGAAGGTTTGCTGTGTCTGTCAGCGTAGTGTCCAGAGCATGGAGGCACTACCAGGAGACAAGCCAGTACATCAGGAGACGTGGAGGAGGCCGTAGGAGGGCAACAACCCAGCAGCAGGACCGCTACCTCCGCCTTTGTGCAAGGAGGAGCAGGAGGAGCACTGCTAGAGCCCTGCAAAATGACCTCCAGCAGGCCACAAATGTGCATGTGTCTGCTCAAACGGTCAGAAACAGACTCCATGAGGGTGGTATGAGGGCCCGACGTCCACAGGTGGGGGTTGTGCTTACAGCCCAACACCGTGCAGGACGTTTGGCATTTGCCAGAGAACACCAAGATTGGCAAATTCGCCACTGGCGCCCTGTGCTCTTCACAGATGAAAGCAGGTTCACACTGAGCACATGTGACAGACGTGACAGAGTCTGGAGACGCTGTGGAGAACGTTCTGCTGCCTGCAACATCCTCCAGCATGACCGGTTTGGCGGTGGGTCAGTCATGGTGTGGGGAGGCATTTCTTTGGGGGGCCGCACAGCGCTCCATGTGCTCGCCAGAGGTAGCCTGACTGCCATTAGGTACCGAGATGAGATCTTCAGACCCCTTGTGAGACCATATGCTGGTGCGGTTGGCCCTGGGTTCCTCCTAATGCAAGACAATGCTAGACCTCATGTGGCTGGAGTGTGTCAGCAGTTCCTGCAAGAGGAAGGCATTGATGCTATGGACTGGCCCGCCCGTTCCCCAGACCTGAATCCAATTGAGCACATCTGGGACATCATGTCTCGCTCCATCCACCAACGCCACGTTGCACCACAGACTGTCCAGGAGTTGGTGGATGCTTTAGTCCAGGTCTGGGAGGAGATCCCTCAGGAGACCATCCGCCACCTCATCAAGAGCATGCCCAGGCGTTGTAGGGAGGTCATACAGGCACGTGGAGGCCACACACACTACTGAGCCTCATTTTGACTTGTTTTAAGGACATTACATCAAAGTTGGATCAGCCTGTAGTGTGGTTTTCCACTTTAATTTTGAGGGTGACTCCAAATCCAGACCTCCATGGGTTGATCAATTTGATTTCCATTGATAATGTTTGTGTGATTTTGTTGTCAGCACATTCAACTATGTAAAGAAAAAAGTATTTAATAAGATTATTTCATTCATTCAGATCTAGGATGTGTTATTTTAGTGTTCCCTTTATTTTTTTGAGCAGTGTATATAAAACACAGGAAAATCCCATTTTTGACTGCACTGGGCCTTTAAATAATATAGCGCACATAGAGAATGAGCACAAAGGAGAGAGACAAATCAAGGGTTGAATTACAGAGGTGCACAGGGGTAATCTTGGCACCAATAACCTCATCTCGTAAACCCAGATCCCAAATCTTGTGTAACCTTGATTAGGATCAGATACATTTATGTTATGTACGTCTGTCCACGAGAGATTACCCATAACCAAATCTGTCACGAAATACTAGCACAGAGGTAGACAAAAGAGCAGCCCAAGCATTTCTAAGTAAATAAATGAGTAAAGATTGTCCGTCCCCTATCGTTCGGGTAACTCATTTATAATTAGCATTAGCATACATCCGTTCTAAAGACACAAATGGATACTTTATCAGACGCAAAGCTCATAGTCTCTGGAGCACAAATGGTGCGGCGATATAAAAGCTTACATGTCTGACTGTCAGTACCTCTCTAGGTGTCTACTGCAGTTTCAACAGGAGTAGTGTAGTTAGTAGGGTAATCTGATCCTAGATCAGGCAGAAGGGGGACACCTTCTGCCTGATCTAGGATCAGATTACCCTACTAACTACACTGCTCCTGCTGAAACTGAAGTAGACCTTCTGCCTGATCTAGGATCAGATTATGCAATCCCAAATCCTAACGGTTACTATTTATCTCACTGTTGAAGCTAGAACATCTCACTGAATATTACCTCACCTCTTACCTTGTCACCAGGCTCAATTGCTGATTTGACCCTTGGCCAGTGACTAGGGGTTACACAAACCTACATTTTCAATTGAAACCAATGGTATTAAAAACGTTCTAGGCTGGATGCAACAAAGATAGGCAAGGGAAACACTCTAATGTGACTGTTTTCACTTGCTGCCCCTCTTCTGGTCCTGCAGGTCAGGTTCACTCACATGTAGAGCATGAAGATAGAGAGAGATAGAGAGGGTGTCTGATTGATTTGGCCTATTTAACATTGAGATCCACTGGGCCAATGTGTCGCTCAGCTAGCTAAACAGGTCAATAGCTTAGCAGTCAGTGTACCAAGACTGTTGCCTGTGTAACAACATAGCTGCCACCCCTGTCTGTCCTGAGTTGGGCGTGAACCAGGGACCCTCTGCACACATTAACACTCATCACCAAAAGAAGCACAATAATGCTGACCAGGGCAACAGTACTTCTCTAGGTGTCTGACCAGGGCAACAGTACTTCTCTAGGTGTCTGACCAGGGCAACAGTACCTCTCGGTGTCTGACCAGGGAAACATTACTTCTCTAGGTGTCTGACCAGGGCAACAGTACTTCTCTAGGTGTCTGACCAAGGCAACAGTACTTCTCTAGGTGTCTGACCAGGGCAACAGTACCTCTCTAGGTGTCTGACCAGGGAAACAGTACTTCTCTAGGTGTCTGACCAAGGCAACAGTACTTCTCTAGGTGTCTGACCAAGGCAACAGTACTTCTCTAGGTGTCTGACCAGGGAAACAGTACCTCTCTAGGTGTCTGACCGGGACAACAGTACCTCTCTAGGTGTCTGACCAGTGTAACAGTTCCTCTCTAGGTGTCTGACCAGGGCAACAGTACCTCTCTAGGTGTCTGACCAGGGAAACAGTACTTCTCTAGGTGTCTGACCAGGGCAACAGTACTTCTCTAGGTGTCTGACCAAGGCAACAGTACTTCTCTAGGTGTCTGACCAGGGCAACAGTACCTCTCTAGGTGTCTGACCAGGGAAACAGTACTTCTCTAGGTGTCTGACCAAGGCAACAGTACTTCTCTAGGTGTCTGACCAAGGCAACAGTACTTCTCTAGGTGTCTGACCAGGGAAATAGTACTTCTCTACGTGTCTGACCGGGGCAACAGTACCTCTCAAGGTGTCTGACCAGGGCAACAGTACCTCTCTAGGTGTCTGACCAGGGCAACAGTAATTTTTCTAGGTGTCTGACCAGGGCAACAGTACTTCTCTAGGTGTCTGACCAGGGCAACAGTACTTCTCTAGGTGTCTGACCAGGGCAACAGTACTTCTCTAGGTGTCTGACCAAGGCAACAGTACCTCTCTAGGTGTCTGACCGGGGCAACAGTACCTCTCTAGGTGTCTGACCAGGGCAACAGTACCTCTCTAGGTGTCTGACCGGGACAACAGTACCTCTCTAGGTGTCTGACCAGGGAAACAGTCCTTCTCTAGGTGTCTGACCAAGGCAAAAGTACTTCTCTAGGTGTCTGACCAAGGCAACAGTACTTCTCTAGGTGTCTGACCGGGGCAACAGTACTTCTCTAGGTGTCTGACCGGGGAAACAGTACCTCTCAAGGTGTCTGACCAGGGCAACAGTACCTCTCTAGGTGTCTGACCAGGGCAACAGTACTTCTCTAGGTGTCTGACCAGGGCAACAGTACCTCTCTAGGTGTCTGACCAGGGCAACAGTACCTCTCTAGGTGTTTGACCAGGGCAACATTACCTCTCTAGGTGTCTGACCAGGGCAACAGTACCTCTCTAGGTCTCAGGACAGGACAACAGTACCTCTCTAGGTCTCAGGGCAGCACAACAGTACCTCTCTATGTCTCAGGACAGGACAACAGTACCTCTCTAGGTCTCAGGGCAGCACAACAGTACCTCTCTATGTCTCAGGACAGGACAACAGTACCTCTCTAGGTCTCAGGGCAGGACAACAGTACCTCTCTAGGTCTCAGGGCAGGACAACAGTACCTCTCTAGGTCTCAGGGCAGGACAACAGTACCTCTCTAGGTCTCAGGGCAGGACAACAGTACCTCTCTAGGTCTCAGGGCAGGACAACAGTACCTCTCTAGGTCTCAGGGCAGGACAACAGTACCTCTCTAGGTCTCAGGACAGGACAACAGTACCTCTCTAGGTCTCAGGGCAGCACAACAGTACCTCTCTAGGTCTCAGGGCAGGACAACAGTACCTCTCTAGGTCTCAGGACAGGACAACAGTACCTCTCTAGGTCTCAGGGCAGGACAACAGTACCTCTCTAGGTCTCAGGGCAGCACAACAGTACCTCTCTAGGTCTCAGGACAGGACAACAGTACCTCTCTAGGTCTCAGGGCAGCACAACAGTACCTCTCTATGTCTCAGGACAGGACAACAGTACCTCTCTATGTCTCAGGACAGGACAACAGTACCTCTCTAGGTCTCAGGCAGGACAACAGTACCTCTCTAGGTCTCAGGGCAGCACAACAGTACCTCTCTAGGTCTCAGGGCAGGACAACAGTACCTCTCTAGGTCTCAGGGCAGGTGACGTCACCTACACTATGCCCGCTACTAGCGCACCGCTAACTAGCTAGCCATTCCACATGGACTACATCTGATCATCTAAAAGGATATTTTCTCTCTCCTCTCCGGGTCTGAGACTGAAGCCCTCAGCGTCCACGTCTGGAGTGGCCTGTAACAGGAAGTAAATATGTAAGTGGTAAAATTATTGTTTGTGACATCGTGTAACAACAAATACATTCACTTCTCTCATGCTTGTGGTTAAAGAAATGCACACAAAAACTGCAGTCCTGTGTTTTTTATAGATGGAGATGTTTGAAGATGCTTGTTTGTTAAGACTCACACAAACTTAATGTACGATTCTGAAAAGAGAGATCACATTTTGAATCCAAATTCAATGTTACATGAGGATGATTGATTGCCATAATCAGGAAAGTCGTAGGGAGCAGAAGCGGAAGTGACGTCTGGTTGTGGGAAGTAACGTTTAGAATGTGGTTTCCCCATTGTGGTTGAAACATCTTTATAAGCAAATTATTGCATCAGCGGTTCTGAAATTGTTATATATTTTCTAAATTTGTATTAGTCACGTCATTAGTTACGCCATTAGTCATTAGTCACTAGTCAGTAGCTATTAGTCACTGGTCACTAGTGATTAGTTACGCCATTAGTTATTAATTATTAGGCACTAGTCACTATTCATTAGTCATTAGTCACCATTCATTAGTCACTTGTCACTATTCATTGGTCGTTATGTCACTATTAGTTAGTTAGTAGTCACTATTCATTAATTAGTCACTATTCATTAATTATTAGTCACTATTCATTAGTTATTAGTCACTATTCATTAGTTATTAGTCACTATTCATTAGTCACTATTCATTAGTCATTAGTCACTATTCATGCGTTATTAGTCACTATTAATTAGTTATTACTCACTATTCATTAGTCATTAGTCACTATTCATTGGTTAATAGTCACTATTTATTAGTCAGTAGTCACTATTCATTAGTTATTAGTCATTAGTCATTAGTCACTATTCATTAGTTCTTAGTCACTATTCATTAGTCACTCGACATTAGTCACCATTCATTAGTCATTAGTCACTATTTATTAGTTATTAGTCACTACTCATTAGTTATTAGACCCTATTCATTTGTCACGTCATGAGTTTGAGTTTTGACAACCAGGGGGTCACTACCTGTTATTGCTTATTCACTAACCCTTTGTATTACTACTAATCACTGACACTATAGAGGGATTACTTACTGCACTGTGTTGTACATATGTACTTACATATCGGTCCCAATCAATCTCCCCATAATAGCCATTTGGAGCCCCGTTGGTCTTTTTCTGTGATAATGGAACGTGTGAGTGAGAAACTCTCATAACAACAAGCATTTTATATACCCATAGCTTGAAACAACAACAACAACAACAACAGCACTATTCACAAATGAGATGCATTAAACGACAGTGAAGTAAACAAACAAAGAAGAGTGAGGATAAGAGTATCAATGACATCACATCGATTGTTTACCCCATAGTCTACCTTTCTCATACTTACTCCATCTTTGTCAGGGGAGCCCCTGTATAGACACACAACAAAGGAAAGGACAGAATCATCAGGTAAGACTACTTCGAAAAATATTGGTGTAAAGCTCAAAAATATGTTTTGAATGACCGCTCAAATAGCTATCAAATAAAAATAAAAACAACTTTATTTGGATATCCCATCTATTGATGTTCTACATAGAGCAACATAGCAACTGCATGTCTATGGATTTACAACCAAATAAAGTGTTACCAAAGTAAATCCTGATGTAGCTGCTGAATTATGCAATGTTTTGATGTCTCAGTGCTTCATTCTGCTCGTTAAACTGTCTACTCGTGCACACTCACGTGGAGTCTGTGTCCTTCTCCTTCTTTCGTAACCCAAAGGCCTTCCTGGTGCGTTTTTTCAGTCCTAAAGGAGAAGGAAAGAAGGGTAGCGGGAGAGAAAGTGAGTTGGAGAGAGTAGGCTATCTCAGTGCTGATAACTCAAATAGTTTGAGTTACTTTACTCAAATGAGTCAAGGCAACCGGTTCGTTTCCTCAAACCATTTGAGTTCAATTAACTTATGTGTTACAGTGGGTGGGTGGGGGGGGGTAAATTAGCATAAATGTATTGTGTCATTTTGGAGTCACTTTTATTGTAAATAACAATAGAATATGTTTCTAAACACTTCTACATTAATGTGGATGCTACAATGATTACGGATAATCCTGAATGAACCGTGAATAATAATGAGTGAGAACGTTACAGACACACAAATATCATACCCCCAAGACATGCTAACCTCTCACCATTAAAACAATGGGAAGTTAGCATTTTTGGGGGGAGTATATTTATGCCTCTGTAACTTTGTCTCTCATCATTATTCACGATTCATTCAGGATTAAGTGTTTAGAAACATAGTATATTCTTATTTACAATAAAAGTGACTCCAAAATGACACAATACATTTATGCAAATTTACCCCCCCCCCCCCCATTATTTCCCATTACCATTCAGACATAAACTTGATATAGTCATTGCGTGCTATGAATATGGGACCAAATACTTAACTTTTTACTACTTTAATACACATAAGTTAATTTGTTCCAATACTTTTGGTCCCCTAAAATGGGGAGACTATGTACAAAAAGTGCTTTCATTTCTAAACGGTTGATGAAAATACCCTCAAATTAAAGCTGACCGTCTGCACTTTAACATCATAGCCATTGTATCCAGAGCCAAAACAACAACAAAATGTGTCATAAGTGAATTTGTCCAAATACTTATGACTTCTTTAAATGCGGGGACTAGATACAGTACATTCGGAAAGTATTCAGACCCCTTGAGTCTTTCCACATTTTGATACGTTACAGCCTTATTCTAAAATTGATTAAATTGTTTTTCCCCCCCCTCATCAATCTACACACAATACCCCATAATGACAAAGCAAATACAGGTTTTTAGAAATGTCACACTTACATAAGTATTCAGACCCTTTACACAGTACTTTGTTGAAGCATCTTTGGCAGCGATTACAGCCTCGAGTCTTCTTGGGTATGACGCTACAAGCTTGGCACACCTGTATTTGGGGAATTTTTCCCATTCTTTTCTGCAGATCTTCTCAAGCTCTGTCAGGTTGGATGGGGAGTGTCGCTGCACAGCTATTTCCAGGTCTCTCCAGAGATGTTTGATCGGGTTCAAGTCCAGGCTTTGGCTGGTCCTCTCAAGGACATTCAGAGACTTGTCCCGAAGCCACTCCTGCGTTGTCTTGGCTGTGTGCTTAGGGTCACTGTCCTGTTGGAAGGTGAACCTTCGCCCCAGTCTAAGGTCCTGAGTGCTCTGGAGCAGGTTTTCATCAAGGATCTCTCTGTACTTTGCTCCGTTCATCTTTCCCTCGATCCTGACTAGTCTCCCTGCCGCTGAAAAACATCCCCACAGCATGATGCTGCTCAGTTTGGCCAGGCGGCCAGCTCTAGGAAGAGTCTTGGTGGTTCCAAAATTCTTCCATTTAAGAATGATGGAGGCCACTGTATTCTTGGGGACCTTCAATACTGCAGACATTTGTTGGTACCCTTCCCCAGATCTGTGCCTTGACACAATCCAGTCTCGGAGCTCTACGGACAATTCCTTCGACCTCATGGCTTGGTTTTTGCTCTGACATGCACTGTCAACTGTGGGACCTTATATACAGTGGCTTGCGAAAGTATTCACCCTCCTTGATATTTTTCCTATTTTGTTGCCTTACAACCTGGAATTATAATGGATTTTTGGGGGTTTGTATGATTTGATTTACACAACATGCCTACCACTTTCAAGATTAAAAATATATATTATTGTGAAACAAACAAGAAATAAGACAAGAAAACAGAAAACTTGAGCGTGCATAACCACCTTTTGCAGCAATTACAGCTGCAAGTCTCTTGGGGTATGTCTCTATAAGCTTGGCACATCTAGCCACTGGGATTTTTGACCATTCTTCAAGGCAAAACTTCTCCAGCTCCTTCAAGTTGGATGGGTTCCGCTGGTGTACAGCAATCTTTAAGTCATACCACAGATTCTCAATTGGATTGAGGTTTGGGCTTTGACTAGGCCATTCCAAGACATTTAAATGTTTCCCCTTAAACCACTCAAGTGTTGCTTTAGCCGTATGCTGAGGGTCATTGTCCTGCTGGAAGGTGAACCTCCGTCCCAGTCTCAAATCTCTGGAAGACTGAAACAGGTTTCCCTCAAGAATTTCCCTGTATTTAGTGCCATCCATCATTCCTTCAATTCTGACCAGTTTCCCAGTCCCTGCCGATGAAAAACATCCCCACAGCATGATGCTGCCACCACCATGCTTCACTGTGGGGATGGTGTTCTCGGGGTGATGAGAGGTGTTGGGTTTGCGCCAGACATAGCGTTTTCCTTGATGGCCAAAAAGCTCCATTTTAGTCTCATCTGCCCAGAGTACCTTCTCCCATATGTTTGGGGAGTCTCCCACATGCCTTTTGGCGAACACCAAACGTGTTTGCTTATTTTTTTCTTTAAGCAATGGCTTTTTTCTGGCCACTCTTCCGTAAAGCCCAGCTCTGTGGAGTGTACGGCTTAAAGTGGTCCTATGGACAGATACTACAATCTCCGCTGTGGAGCTTTGCAGCTCCTTCAGGGTTATCTTTGGTCTCTTTGTTGCCTCTCTGATTAATGCCCTCCTTGCCTGATCCGTGAATTTTGGTGGATGGCCCTCTCTTGGCAGGTTTGTTGTGGTGCCATATTCTTTCCATTTTTTAATAATGGATTTAATGGTGCTCCGTGGGATGTTCAAAGTTTCTGATATTTTTTTATAACCCAACCCTGATCTGTACTTCTCCACAACTTTGTCCCTGACCTGTTTGGAGAGCTCCTTGGTCTTCATGGTGCCGCTTGCTTGGTGGTGCCCCTTGCTTAGTGGTGTTGCAGACTCTGGGGCCTTTCAGAACAGGTGTATATATACTGAGATCATGTGACAGATCATGTGACACTTAGATTGCACACAGGGGGACTTTATTTAACTAATTATGTGACTTCTGAAGGTAGTTGGTTGCACCAGATCTTATTTAGGGGCTTCATAGCAAAGGGGGTGAATACATATGCACGCACCACTTTTCCGTTATTTATGTTTTAGAATTTCTTGAAACAAGTTATGTTTTTAATTTCACTTCACCAATTTTGACTATTTTGTGTATGTCCATTACATGAAATCCAAATAAAAATCCATTTAAATTACAGGTTGTAATGCAACAAAATAGGAAAAACGCCAAGGGGGATGAATACTTTTGCAAGGCACTGTAGACAGGTGTGTGCCTTTCCAAATCATGTCCAATCAATTGAATTTACCACAGGTGGACTGACTCCAATTAAGTTATAGAAACATCTCAAGGATGACCAGTGGAAACAGGATGCACCTGAACTCAATTTCGAGTCTCATAGCAAAGGGTCTGAATACTTATGTAAATAAGGTATTTATGTTTTTAGGTTTTTATAAATTTGCTAAAGTTTCTACAAACCTGTTTTCGCTTTGTCATTATGGGGTATTGTGTGTAGATTGATGAGGGGGGAAAAAATCATTTAATCCATTTTAGAATAAGGCTGTAATGTAAAATTTGGAAAAAGTCCAGGGGTCTGAATAATTTCGGAATGCACTGTCAATAAAGTGTTTCATTTCTAAATGGTAAAACAGATATGTATAAAATACCCTCAAATAAAAGGTGGCATTCTGTGTTGTCTCATATGAAACATTTGATCTCAAATCCAAAATTCTGCAGTATAGAGCCACATTAAAAGTTTTAGCTTCACTGTCCAAATACATACGGAGGGGAGTGTAGTACAACAAACCATGTCAGAAGTAATCATTTTGTTATACAAGTTGCATAAAATTAATTACTAAAGAGGAAGATTAAATTGCGGTCACTACATTTACAAAGGTAGGATGCGTAACTTAGGAACACAATCACCACATTTGTACAACCAAAGACTAAACGGAAAGGATAGAAAAGCCAGTAGTGGTCAATGGAAACACTCCATTGAGCCAGTGCTGTGGGGGAATATAGCTACAGCGGCCATTCTGTGCCAAAACGGAGGCCAAGCCCCCTCCAGGGTTGGCATCATACAGTGTTGTAATAATATAATAATAATATGCCATTTAGCAGACGCTTTTATCCAAAGCGACTTATAGTCATGTGTGCATACATTTTTACGTATGGGTGATCCCGGGGATCGAACCCACTACCCTGGCGTTACAAGCGCCATGCTCTACCAATTGAGCTACAGAGGACCACCAAAGAGTCAAAGAGTCAAAGAGACTGGAAAAAACAACACACCCTGATACAGTTTAATGTGTGGACACAGCCACAGCTCAGAGCTCAGGGCCTATGTCCCCCAGAGGGCACCCATGTTGGTACAGTCCTGTTTGAGGTGACTTTGGAGCAGAAGTGGACTAACCTAATACTGGGGACCCATAGGGTGGGCTGGGGACCCATAGGGTTGGCTGGGGACCCATAGGTTGGGCTGGGGACCCATAAGGTGGGCTGGGGACCCATAAGGTGGGCTGGGGACCCATAGGGTTGGCTGGGGACCCATAAGGTGGGCTGGGGACCCATAGGGTGGGCTGGGGACCCATAGGGTGGCCTGGGGACCCATAGGGTGGGCTGGGGACCCATAGGGTTGGCTGGGGACCCATAGGGCGTGTGTGTGTGCAGTCTGTTATTCCAGCCCAGTAATACTGTAAAAGTGACCCTTTACTGTGGTCACTTTCCGGGGTATTTGTCTCTTGCCTCCACTATCCGTGCTCTACCCTCTTGGTTACAGAGGATGTGAGATTATTTATGGCATGCATGCCCAATGCAGACGTGATGGGATTAGTATTGGCCTTGTGGGCATGTCCAATGCACTTGTACATGTGGCTTTTCATTTCTATACTGAAACAGGATTAACAAATCCTCACACATTGTTTACATTTTACATTTACATTTTAGTCATTTAGCAGACGCTCTTATCCAGAGCGACTTACAGTTAGTGAGTGCATACATTATTTTTATTTTATTTTGCATACTGGCCCCCCGTGGGAATTTTGCTGAGATGCTTTCTCCATTTTAAATGCCACTATTAGAAATTGGAAAAGCACTCACACAACTGAGATAACGTATGTGTGTGGGAATCATTTGCTAATAAGTTGAAAGAAAAGGCTGATCGATACTGGCAAGATCAGTGTGTGGGTTTTTCAATTAATGACGATAACCATGTTGAAGGATACCAGATTTGACTTCTACAGCTACACCACAGTACTTTACATGCCATCATGAAATGGATTAATGCAAGCCCTACCCTAGCGGACTAAACTCCACTTTCATCATAAACTTCCTGGACTGGAGTTTAGTCCGCTAGCCCTACCCTTGTAATTAAGGAAGGCCTTATTAAGGATGACACGCACAGGAGACAGATAGTATTAGCAAATATCACTATCATGAGGGTATGCAGAAATGAATTTAAGGTTATTTTGATTTAATTAAAAAAATACGTTGCTTGAAAAAGTTGCTATTTGTTTGCTTCATGTTATATATAGGTCCCATGTGGCTCAGTTGGTAGAGCATGGCGCTTGCAACGCCAGGGTTGTGGGTTCGAATTCCCAACCGGTATGAAAAAAAAGGTATAAAAAATGTATGCACTCGACTGTAAGTTGCTCTGAATAAGAGCGTCTGCTAAATGACAAAAATGTAAATGTATCATCCTGGTTTAATTAATATGCAGTTCAACATTGTCAGCGCTAGCATTTGTATTATAGTCCAGCTTTACTACATTAAACAAACCACTAGCTAGATCTCGTAATGTGAGGTTCATAATACACACCTAGCACAAGCTAGCGGTTCATTAAAACTGCAGTATGTTCCTTAATTGAAACTAAGTGGGCAATATACCTGGATAAAATATAATTGCCTTTTGGAGGAAGCAGACGAAGAGCTAGGAGAGACAGATTGGTGAGGGGGGAGAAAGGTTAATAGCGGGGTAATTACTGCTGCTAGCTAACTTTTGATGTAAACAATGTGGCCATCAAACACTGGACTCGTATGGCAGTTACATTTAGTTTAGTTATATTGTTGGCTGTCGTGAGAGAAATTAATCTATCTTGCTGGCTAACAAGGTAAGCTGATCTTTCTCTACCTTCACAACACACTAGCTCTGTGGTTATTTGCTGTGCTAGCCAAATGTAGCTAAGAGCAAATAGATAATAAACAGGAAATAAACGTTGTCTGATGATTTTGTCTAGTGGATCTGGTAGCAACAAGGCAATGTGTGTATATAACTCTTTGTTAAATTTTTGGGTTGGATCAAGAAATACTAACTTGCCATTTTGTGCTAGCTAGCCAACTAACTAGCTACAGTGGGGAGAACAAGTATTTGATACACTGCCGATTTTGCAGGTTTTCCTACTTACAAAGCATGTAGAGGTCTGTAATTTGTATCATAGGTACACTTCAACTGTGAGAGACGGAATCTAAAACAAAAATCCAGAAAATCACATTGTATGATTTTTAAGTAATTAATTTGCATTTTATTGCATGACATAAGTATTTGATCACCTACCAACCAGTAAGAATTCTGGCTCTCACAGACCTGTTAGTTTTTCTTTAAGAAGCCCTCCTGTTCTCCACTCATTACCTGTATTAACTGCACCTGTTTGAACTCGTTACCTGTATAAAAGACACCTGTCCACACACTCAATCAAACAGACTCCAAACTCTCCACAATGGCCAAGACCAGAGCGCTGTGTAAGGACATCAGGGTTAAAATTGTAGATCTGCACAAGGCTGGGATGGGCTACAGGACAATAGGCAAGCAGCTTGGTGAGAAGGCAACAACTGTTGGCGCAATTATTAGAAAATGGAAGAAGTTCAAGATGACGGTCAATCACCCTCGGTCTGGGGCTCCATGCAAGATCTCACCTCGTGGGGCATCAATGATCATGAGGAAGGTGAGGGATCAGCCCAGAACTACACGGCAGGACCTGGTCAATGACCTGAAGAGAGCTGGGACCACAGTCTCAAAGAAAACCATTAGTAACACACTACGCCGTCATGGATTAAAATCCTGCAGCGCACGCAAGGTCCCCCTGCTCAAGCCAGCGCATGTCCAGGCCCGTCTGAAGTTTGCCAATGACCATCTGGATGATCCAGAGGAGGAATGGGAGAAGGTAATGTTGTCTAATGAGACAAAAATTAAGCTTTTTGGTCTAAACTCCACTCGCTGTGTTTGGAAGAAGAAGAAGGATGAGTACAACCCCAAGAACCCCATCCCAACCGTGAAGCATGGAGGTGGAAAAATCATTATTTGGGGATGCTTTTCTGCAAAGGGGACAGGACGACTGCACCGTATTGAGGGGAGGATGGAAGGGGCCATGTATCGCGAGATCTTGGCCAACAACCTCCTTCCCTCAGTAAGAGCATTGAAGATGGGTCGTGGCTGGGTCTTCCAGCATGACAACGACCCGAAACACACAGCCAGGGCAACTAAGGAGTGGCTACGTAAGAAGCATCTCAAGGTCCTGGAGTGGCCTAGCCAGTCTCCAGACCTGAACCCAATAGAAAATCTTTGGAGGGAGCTGAAAGTCCGTATTGCCCAGCGACAGCCCCGAAACCTGAAGGATCTGGAGAAGGTCTGTATGGAGGAGTGGGCCAAAATCCCTGCTGCAGTGTGTGCAAACCTGGTCAAGAGCTACAGGAAACTTATCATCTCTGTAATTGCAAACAAAGGTTTCTGTACCAAATAATAAGTTCTGCTTTTCTGATGTATCAAATACTTTTGTCATGCAATAAAATGCAAATTAATTACTTAAAAATCATACAATGTGATTTTCTGGATTTTTGTTTTAGATTCCGTCTCTCACAGTTGAAGTGTACCTATGATAAAAATTACAGACCTCTACATGCTTTGTAAGTAGGAAAACCTGCAAAATTGGCAGTGTATCAAATACTTGTTCTCCCCACTGTATATAGTAATTATGGTACGCTGCAGCCCCAGATTTTTACTGGGGAACCTCCTAGGGTGAATTCTATTCAGCTGTTTTGATATTTTGGTGTAGGCCTAGTTTATGCCAAGCACAATGAGCAGAAAAAATGCATCTCAATAGTCTCCCATGGCTTCCTCTCTTTGTCCCTTTTCCTTCATTTGCACTGATGTGAAAGAGCTGGACAGGTGAGACGAGTTCACAGGGAGCATCTATCTACCCTATTGCTTTCACCAATGCCCAATGTTTTTTAAGGCCAGTGACAAAAGGAGAGGGTACTTCTTGGGGATGAAGTTACTTTAGACTATTTCACTTTCCCTCTCCACTCCAAATTCTTTAATGGACGACTTAATAAAACATTGTACACAAACACTGCACTGAATAGCAGTCAACTGGAGTCAGAGAAACTCTAGGCAGAGCCCTCCCTCTCTCTACTATGGATAGCGTCTCACAGCCATCTCTATTTCTGTCCATTCTGCCTATCTGTTCCCTAAGACCTTCCAATCCCATAGTGCACCTTGCACGTGGGCACTGAGACTTACACTACCATAGCTCTCATTGATGAATGGCGAGAAAGGCTGACATCTCAATTGTATTAGAGCCTAGGAGCTGCCAGCTTGGCATGCAAGTCTACAAATGGTTCAGTCGTCAATGACATATCATCAATGGCATGCTTCACAAATAATCTTTATCAATAAAGCCTGTTACACTCCTTGTGTTAGCCATTCATTCAGCAGGCCTAAGCAACCTGCAAGTAAGTAATGTTAGACCATATATGTGTATGTGTTTTGTTAGCAATGCCTACCGTGTTGACATGATGTCTGATCTGAAAGGGATGTATTAGCTGATGGTGAATGAATGCAACTATACTGTTTAATATCTACCATGTTTTATCATTACCATGATGGCTTGGGTTATAGACATATAACAAATAGAGAATAGACCAACCAATGTCACAATGAAAACACAAATTAAAATGGTTTGAAAATGTCCTCTTGATATGATGGGTAGGACCATCGGTGAATGGGTAACTGATTCACACATTCTGAAATTAGTTGGCATTATTTCAGCCAATACATTAGTCTAGAACATAATACACTAGAGCTCACAGAATTCTAGCACATTTAGTATTGAGACACAAGAGTGGGTATAACCTTGAGACACGACTATTGACTACACACACAGCCATCACCAGACACACACATACACAAAAGCAACCCTGCCGAGCCGGACGTCACTCTCATAGTGCTACATACACAGCTGTGGAGTGAACATCTATTTAATATAATATAATATGCCATTTAGCAGACGCTTTTATCCAAAGCGACTTACAGTCACGCGTGCATACATTTTTGTGTATGGGTTGTCCCGGGGATCGAACCCACTACCTTGGCGTTACAAGCGCCGTGCTCTACCAGCTGAGCTACAGAGGACCACTACCCTCCCTTTACAAATCCCCAGGTCATCACACTATAGGTAGAAAAAACATATGCTAGCCTAAGCAACAAACACACAGATGTGCCAGATAGCTTATTACCATGCACTAGCATAAGCGGGTAGGAGAAGAGAGGGAGGATGTAGAGGATAGAAAGGAGGAGGCACAAATAATTACCTTGAATCATGGTTGCAGTAGTTCATTCCTCTGTCCCCCTCCACGGATGGAGGGAGACCGGCGACAGATGGATAGCGAGACAGACGGACGGATGCAGAAATCCGAGATATTCCAAGTGGCTAAAGGATGCCGGGGTTGGGCATTGCTAATTCCCGAACGGCTCCCCAGTGGAGCGGAACGTCGTTGCTCCCTACGGGGGGTGGGGGAAGTATCCAGGCAGGCTGACAGGCAGGGGGAAGTGTCAGAGACAGAGACCCAGGGAAGGTGCAGCGAATCGGGGGAAGGGCCCTGCGCGTTAGGCCCCAGTCGCCCCAGCAGCACAGACACACGGCATCAGAAGTAGATGCTGAGGAGGAAAGGCAAAGGAGAAAAATACTGAGCGAGAGAGGCAGACTTGCTTTGGCAATGTAAACATATGTTTCCCATGCCAATAAAGCCCTTTGAATTGAATTTAATTTAATTGAGAGCAAGAGAGCGAGAGAGAGAGGGCGCAAGGGAGGAGGAGGGAGTAGGAAGCTTGCTGATGTCACAGCTGAGCAGAGCCAATCCCGGCACTCCGGCAATCATCTGCTTTCTCCAATGGCTTCTGTACCCTGATGCCTTACCCTTACCAAAGACAGTACAGTATGAAGGTAGGCTAAAACTGATCCCCGATCACACTTCGAGGCGATGTCATGGCGACGTTGGCTTGCTAAACTCATGCTTATAAACACGTAATCTGGTCTAACGGTCTTATCGCGCCAAACTGCGCATGTGCAGGTCGTCACCACAAAGGCACTCCTTCGATATAAAGTTGTTTTTGACGAAGATGAAAACGTGTCAGTTTGTCACTTTCACGAGGTTGGAATAATAACGTGTTCAACTACATAAGACATTGGCTCGAATCTAGGTTGGGCCTTTAGATTTCAAGAAAATTAACAACTAAGGAAGAATTGAATTGTCAAACCCTGGTCTGGTCTGTTTCGCAAGCGTTCCCGGAAGTCTCGCGAAGTTGCGTCTCTGGGTTTAGAAACTCTGTGCCCTCAGCTTGGTCGGTTAGCAGACATACTGTACTATACACACAATTGCACACTCATTGCATGGTTCTTCCTTTTGTGCCTGCTACAGCAACATAGCACAGGGATGCTTATAAATATTTATACTGTATGTGGACAATTCTACATGCATCTAACGGTATATTCTTTTTTGTGTGTGCATATAGTCCCCTGTAGCTCAGTTGGTAGAGCATGGCGCTTGCAACGCCAGGGTTGTGGGTTCGTTTCCCACGGGGGGCAGTATGAAAAATGTATGCACTCACTAACTGGAAGTCGCTTTGGATAAGAGCGTCTGCTAAATTAGTAAATATGTGAAATCTGTTTTCGCATCACAGGATGACAATCCTTTATACCAAAGTAGTGTTGTCAACAATCATCAGCACACGCGGAAGAGTAGGGAAGACGTCACACACTTGCCTTAGCTTGTCAGAGGCAGAGAGGGGAGAGAAGGATAGGGAGGGGGGGAGAAGGATAGAGAGGGGAGGGGGTGAGAATTTGAGAGGGGGGATGGAGAGAAGGATAGGGAGGGGGGGAGAAGGATAGAGAGGGAGGGGGGGAGAATTTGAGGGGGGGAAGAGAGAGAGGGGGTGAGAATTTGAGAGGGGGGATAGAGAGATGGGGGAAGAGGGAGAGAGGCACATATGTCAATTAGGTGCAATAGAAGAAGGATTCAAATGTGTGTGAGGGGAGGGATAAGGGTTCTTATGTGGTATCTGGGTAATTGTCGTAGGACATTTTAGTCCATCTATAAAGGAAATTACTGGGTCCTAGCAGACAACTACTATATGACAGGTGCAGAGTGGGGAGGGGGGGGACCCCTATTGTTCTGCTGTGTTGAGGGGACAGATGAGGGAGGTCATCTGGGGGGTTGGGTATCTGGAGTAGAGAGGTCATAGGTCAGGGGTATTCAATGACTGACAAACAGAACAGTTTTCCTTCTAACTGGTCCACCTTGAATTTGAATATTTCTCTCTCCCTCTGCCTGTCACTCCCTCTCTGCCCCTCTTTCTTTCTCTCTCCCTCTGCCTGTCACTCCCTCTCTGCCCCTCTTTCTTTCTTTCTCTCTCCCTCTGCCTGTCAATCCCTCTCTGCCCCTCTTTCTTTCTCTCTCCCTCTGCCTGTCACTCCCTCTCTGCCCCTTTCTTTCTCTCTCCCTCTGCCTGTCACTCCCTCTCTGCCCCTCATTCTTTCTCTCTCCCTCTCTGCCTGTCACTCCCTCTCTGCCCCTTTCTTTCTCTCTCCCTCTGCCTGTCACTCCCTCTCTGCCCCTCATTCTTTCTCTCTCCCTCTGCCTGTCACTCCCTCTCTGCCCCTCTTTCTTTCTCTCTCCCTCTGCCTGTCACTCCCTCTCTGCCCCTCTTTCTTTCTCTCTCCCTCTGCCTGTCACTCCCTCTCTGCCCCTCTTTCTTTCTCTCTCCCTCTCTGCCTCTCTGCCTCTCTTTCTTTCTCTCTCCCTCTCTGCCTGTCACTCCCTCTCTGCCCCTCTTTTGTTCTCTCTCCCTCTCTGCCTGTCACTCCCTTTCTGCCCCTCTTTCTTTCTCTCTCCCTCTGCCTGTCACTCCCTCTCTGCCCATCTTTCTTTCTCTCTCCCTCTGCCTGTCACTCCCTCTCTGCCCCTCTTTCTTTCTTTCTCTCTCCCTCTGCCTGTCACTCCCTCTCTGCCCCTCTTTCTTTCTCTCTCCCTCTGCCTGTCACTCCCTCTCTGCCCCTTTCTTTCTCTCTCCCTCTGCCTGTCACTCCCTCTCTGCCCATCTTTCTTTCTCTCTCCCTTTCTGCCTGTCACTCCCTTTCTGCCCCTCTTTCTTTCTCTCTCCCTCTGCCTGTCACTCCCTCTCTGCCCCTCTTTCTTTCTCTCTCCCTCTCTGCCTCTCTGCCTCTCTTTCTTTCTCTCTCCCTCTCTGCCCCTCTTTCTTTCTCTCTCCCTCTCTGCCTGTCACTCCCTTTCTGCCCCTCTTTCTTTCTCTCTCCCTCTGCCTGTCACTCCCTCTCTGCCCCTCTTTCTTTCTCTCTCCCTCTCTGCCTGTCACTCCCTCTCTGCCCCTCTTTCTTTCTCTCTCCCTCTCTGCCTGTCACTCCCTCTCTGCCCCTCTTTGTTTCTCTGTCCTTCCCCTTGGCCCTAACTTTGATGTTTGCAGACCTACAGTGAGGGAAAAAAGTATTTGATCCCCTGCTGATTTTGTACGTTTGCCCACTGACAAATAAATAATCAGTCTATAATTTTAATGGTAGGTTTATTTGAACAGTGAGAGACCAGACAAATCCAGAAAAACGCATGTCAAAAATGTTATACATTTATTTGCATTTTAATGAGGGAAATAAGTATTTGACCCCCTCTCAATCAGAAAGATTTCTGGCTCCCAGGTGTCTTTTATACAGGTAACGAGCTGAGATTAGGAGCACACTCTTAAAGGGAGTGCTCCTAATCTCAGCTTGTTACCTGTATAAAAGACACCTGTCCACAGAAGCAATCAATCAATCAGATTCCAAACTTTCCACCATGGCCAAGACCAAAGAGCGCTCCAAGGATGTCAGGGACAAGATTGTAGACCTACACAAGGCTGGAATGGGCTACAAGACCATTGCCAAGCAGCTTGGTGAGAAGGTGACAACAGTTGGTGCGATTATTCGCAAATGGAAGAAACACAAAATAACTGTCAATTTCCCTTGGCCTGGGGCTCCATGCAAGATCTCACTTCGTGGAGTTGCAATGATCATGAGAAAGGTGAGGAATCAGCCCAGAACTACACGGGAGGATCTTGTCAATGATCTCAAGGCAGCTGGGACCATAGTCACCAAGAAAACAATTGGTAACACACTACGCCGTGAAGGACTGAAATCCTGCAGCGCCCGCAAGGCCCCCCTGCTCAAGAAAGCACATATACAGGGCCGTCTGAAGTTTGCCAATGAACATCTGAATGATTCAGAGGAGAACTGGGTGAAAGTGTTGTGGTCAGATGAGACCAAAATGGAGCTCTTTGGCATCAACTCAACTCGCCGTGTTTGGAGGAGGAGGAATTCTGCCTATGACCCCCAAGAACACCATCCCCACCGTCAAACATGGAGGTGGAAATAACCATGCTTTGGGAGTGTTTTTCTGCTAAGGGGACAGGACAACTTCATCGCATCAAAGGGACGATGGACGGGGCTTTGTACCGTCAAATCTTGGGTAAGAACCTCCTTCCCTCAGCCAGGGCATTGAAAATGGGTTGTGGATGGGTATTCCAGCATGACAATGACCCAAAATACACGGCCAAGGCAACAAAGGAGTGGCTCAAGAAGAAGCACATTAAGGTCCTGGAGTGGCCTAGCCAGTCTCCAGACCTTAATCCCATAGAAAATCTGTGGAGGGAGCTGAAGGTTCAAGTTGCCAAACGTCAGCCTTGAAACCTTAATGACTTGGAGAAGATCTGCAAAGAGGAGTGGCACAAAATCCCTCCTGAGATGTGTGCAAACCTGGTGGCCAACTACAAGAAACGTCTGACCTCTGTGATTGCCAACAAGGGTTTTGCCACCAAGTACTAAGTAATGTTTTGCAGAGGGGTCAAATACTTATTTCCCTCATTAAAATGTAAATCAATTTATAAAATTTTTGACATGCGTTTTTCTGGATTTTTTTGTTGTTATTCTGTCTCTCACTGTTCAAATAAACCTACCATTAAAATTATAGACTGATCATGTCTTTGTCAGTGGGCAAACATACAAAATCAGCAGGGGATCAAATACTTTTTTCCCTCACTGTATAAGGTGAAATCTCCAACTGCTTATACCTCTCCAGACCCTTCAGATCCACCACTACACTGCTTATACCTCTCCAGACCCTTCAGATCCACCACTACACTGCTTGTATCTATCCAGACCCTTCATGTCTGCAAACAGCATATCTGCAAACAGCAACAGCACTGCCGCTGATAAACTGTGGCTGCCACATAATTTTTTTATATACAGTGCATTCAGAAAGTATTCAGACCCCTTTACTTTTTACACATTTTGTTACATTACAGCCTTATTCTATAATGGATTTAATAAAATAAACAGGTTTTTATAAATGTTTGCAAATGTATAAAAAAACAAAACAGAAATACCTTATTACATAAGTATTCAGACCCTTTGCTATGAGACTCAAAATTGAGCTCAGGTGCATCCTGTTTCCATTGATCATCCTTGAGATGTTTCTACAACTTGATTGGAGTCCCCCTGTGGTAAATTCAATTGATTGGACATGATTTGGAAAGGCATACACCTGTCTATATAAGGTCCCACAGTTGACAGTGCATGTCAAAGCAAAAACCAAGCCATGAGGTCGAAGGAATTGTCCGTAGAGCTCAGAGACAGGATTGTGTCAAGGCACAAGGTCACCAAGAACCCGATGGTCACTCTGACAGAGCTCCAGAGTTCCTCTGTGGAGATGGGAGAACCTTCCAGAAGGACAACCATCTCTGCAGCACTCCACCAATCAGGCCTTTATGGTAGAGTGGCCAGACGGAAGCCACTCCTCAGAAAAAAGGCACATGACAGCCCACTTGGAGTTTGCCAAAAGGCACCTAAAGGACTCTCAGACTATGAGAAACAAGATTCTCTGGTGTGATGAAACCAAGATTGAACTCTTTGGCCTGAATGCCAAGCGTCACGTCTGGAGGGATGTTTTTCAGCGGCAGGGACTGGGAGACTAGTCAGGATCGAGGGAAAGATTAACAGAGTAAAGTACAGAGAGATCCTTGATGAAAACCTGCTCCAGAGTGCTCAGGACCTCAGACTGGGGTGAGGGTTCACCTTCCAACAGGACAACAACCCTAAGCACAGAGCCAAGACAATGCAGGAGTGGCTTCGGGACAAGTCTCTGAATGTCTTTGAGTGGCCCAGCCAGAGCTCGGACTTGAACCCAATCGAATATCTCTGGAGAGACCTGAAAATAACTGTGCATCAACGCTCCCCATCCAACCTGACAGAGCTTGAGAGGATCTGCAGAGAAGAATGGGAGAAACTCCTCAAATACATTTTTTTACATTTTAGTCATTTTAGCAGATGCTCTTATCCAGAGCGACTTACAGTTAGTGAGTGCATACATTTTTCATACTGGCCCCCCGTGGGAAACGAACCCACAACCCTGGCATTGCAAGCGCCATGCTCTACCAACTGAGCTACAGGGGACTAGGTGTGCCAAGCTTGTAGCGTCATAACCAAGAAGACTCGAGGCGGTAATCTCAGCCAAAGGTGCTTCAACAAAGTACTGAGTAAAGGGTCTGAATACATGTAAATGTCATATTTCAGTTTTTTATTTTTAATACATTTGCAAAAAAATCCAAAAACCAGTTTTTCCTTTGTCATTATGGGGTATTGTGTTTAGATTGATGAGAGGAATAATGATTTAATCAATTTTAGAATAAGGCTGTAACGTAACAAAATGTGGAAAATGTAAAAGGGTCTGAATACTTTCCGAATGCACTGTATATAATGTATACGTATAGATCAGTGGCGGTCAGTGCGGTTTAAGATTATGGAGTACACTTTTTTTTAAATGTGCATGTCCTTATTTCTATTACAGCATATTGGATTACTGTCATTCATATTCCATTCACCCAGTTCAATGTAACAGCGATAGGTTTAGGCTACTACATGATACTCACATGTTCCCTATACCCATCATGAGGTTGCTACAACCTAGCCTATGAATGAAAGTTTACAACGTAGGTGCACAGGTCGAATGAAAAATGTGAATAAACAAGGTGACAAATTCAATACCAACTTGCACACTCTTGCCTGCATCTAGCTGACCTAGGGTGTAATCATTAGTCCAATAGTTGCAAACGAGAGTTTCTATTCAACAAATTCAGGCATGTTTAACCCCGTTTCATTACGTTTGCTTCCGTTTAAGAAACGTTTTTCAACAGAATCGGCAGACTGAATACACCCTGATCACCAGCACACACAGTTCCCTTTCATAGCAGCCACATACAAACAGTATGATCCCTTTGCTCGTTGCTTAATTCCTTCTCACATCTACGCGCGCTCCTCCTCTCACCTTTTTCCTTCGTTTGTGGACTTCAGTGCATAACAGCTATCCCATTTTTAATTTTTAATCTTTATATGTTTTTTTTTGTTTTGTATTTTTATTATTATGATGTTTTCATTATTTTTGATAAACATCTTTGTAAAGCACATTGAATTGCTTCGATGTATGAATTGTGCTATATAAATAAACTTGCTTGCGACCAGGCGAATAAACCTTTCCAAGCCAAGCCAAACCACAGCATAACCACTAAACACAGTCTACATCGTTGTCACCATATTAGCTAATGTCATAATCAACATAGCTACTAGAACTAATGCGTTAGTAAACCCACTACAATCATGCAGTACAGTAAGCAGTTTAGCAGTTACACCGCTGGGCCCCGGTGGCAATAAATACGTTGACTTGGAAGAGTTTTACATTTTTATTTTAGCAGACGCTCTTATCCAGAGCGACTTACAGTTAGTGAGTGCATACATTTTCATACTGGCCCCCCGTGGGAAACGAACCCACAACCCTGGCGTTGCAAGCGCCATGCTCTACCAACTGAGCTACAGGGGATTCTACAAGAGTGCCAGTGTTGGATAGCCTTAACCAGCTAGCTAACATAGCATCCCTCTCTGTTTGAACTGGGTGTTTGAGTAGGCTAAACTAGCTAGCTGCATTCGCTAGCTAAGTAAGTGAAAGTGAAAATAAAAATACTACAAAATATAGCTAGCGCTCTCTCTTTCTCTCTCTTGCTTCTCCTTCATTTTTGAAGAAATGTATTTGTTCAAAACAGTTCAACTATTGTCTTTCTCTCTCTGAGTCAACTACTCGCCACATTTTATACACTGCAGTAGCTAGCTGTAGTTTATGCTTTCAGTACTAGATTCTCTGATCCTTTGATTGGGTGGACAACATGTCAGTTAATTCTGCAATAGCTCTGGTAGGTTGGAGGACATCCTCCGGAAGTCATCATAATTACTGTGTAAGTCTATGGAAGGGGATGAGAACCATGAGCCTCCTAGGTTTTGTATTTTGTATTTTTTCTTTCACCTTTATTTAACCAGGTAAGCCAGTTGAGAACAAGTTCTCATTTACAACTGCGACCTGGCCAAGATATAGCAAAGCAGTGTGATAAAAACAACAACACAGAGTTACATATGGGGTAAAAAAACATAAAGTAAAAAAATACAACAGAAAATATATATACAGTGTGTGCAAATGTAGCAAGTTATGGAGGTAAGGCAATAAATAGGCTATAGTGCAAAATAATTACAATTAGTATTAACACTGGAATGCTAGATGTGCAAGAGATTATGTGCAAATAGAGATACTGGGGTGCAAAAGAGCAAAATAAATAACAATATAGGGATGAGGTAGTTGGGTGGGCTAATTTCAGATGGGCTGTGTACAGGTGCAGTGATCGGTAAGGTGCTCTGACAACTGATGCTTAAAGTTAGTGAGAGAGATAAGAGTCTCCAGCTTCAGAGATTTTTGCAATTCGTTCCAGTCATTGGCAGCAGAGAACTGGAAGGAATGGCGGCCAAAGGAGGTGTTGGCTTTGGGGATGACCAATGAGATATACCTGCTGGAGCGCAGACTACGGGTGGGTGCTGCTATGGTGACCAATGAGCTAAGATAAGGCGGGGATTTGCCTAGCAGTGATTTATAGATGGCCTGGAGCCAGTGGGTTTGACGACGAACATGTAGTGAGGACCAGCCAACAAGAGCGTACAGGTCACAGTGGTGGGTAGTGTATGGGGCTTTGGAGACAAAACGGATGGCACTGTGATAGACTACATCCAATTTGCTGAGTAGAGTGTTGGAGGCTATTTTGTAAATGACATCGCCGAAGTCAAGGAACGGTAGGATAGTCCGTTTTACGAGGGCATGTTTGGCAGCATGAGTGAAGGAGGCTTTGTTGCGAAATAGGAAGCCGATTCTAGATTTAACTTTGGATTGGAGATGCTTAATATGAGTCTGGAAGGAGAGTTTACAGTCTAACCAGACACCTAGGTATTTGTAGTTGTCCACATACTCTAGGTCAGACCCGTCGAGAGTAGTGATTCTAGTCGGGTGGGCGGGTGCCAGCAGCGTTCGATTGAAGAGCATGCATTTAGTTTTACTAGTGTTTAAGAGCAGTTGGAGGTTACTGAAGGAGTGTTGTATGGCATTGAAGCTCATTTGGAGGTTTGTTAACACAGTGTCCAATGAAGGGCCAGATGTATACAAAATGGTGTCGTCTGCGTAGAGGTGGATCTGAGAGTCACCAGCAGCAAGAGCGACATCATTGATATACACGGAGAAAAGAGTCGGCCCAAGAATTGAACCCTGTGGCACCCCCATAGAGACTGCCATAGGTCCAGACAACAGGCCCTCCGATTTGACACATTGAACTCTATCTGAGAAGTAGTTGGTGAACCAGGCGAGGCAGTCATTTGAGAAACCAAGGCTATTTAGTCTGCCAATAAGAATGCGGTGGTTGACAGAGTCGAAAGCCTTGGCCAGGTCGATGAAGACGGCTGCACAGTACTGTCTATTATCGATCGCGGTTATAATATCGTTTAGGACCTTGAGCGTGGCTGAAGTGCACCCATGACCAGTTCGGAAACCAGATTGCATAGCGGAGAAGGTACGGTAGGATTCGAAATGGTCGGTGATCTATTTGTTAACTTGGCTTTCAAATACTTTCGAAACGCAGGGCAGGATGGATATAGGTCTGTAACAGTTCGGATCTAGAGTGTCACCCCCTTTGAAGAGGGGGATGACCGCGGCAGCTTTCCAATCTCTGGGGATCTCAGACGTTACGAAAGAGAGGTTGAACAGGCTAGTAATAGGGGTTGTGACAATTTCGGCGGCTAGTTTTAGAAAGAAAGGGTCCAGATTGTCTAGCCCAGCTGATTTGTAGGGGTCCAGATTTTGCAGCTCTTTCAGAACATCAGCTGTCTGAAGTTGTGTGAAGGAGAAGCAGGCAATAAGGCAGTAATCGCTGAGATCCTGGTTGAAGACAGAGGAGGTGTATTTAGAGGGGCATGGGCAAGTTGCAGCGGAGGGTGCAGAGTTGGTGGCCGGGGTAGTGGTAGCCAGGTGGAAAGCATGGCCAGCCGTAGCAAAATGCTTGTTGAAATTCTCGATTATTGTAGATTTATCGGTGGTGATAGTGTTTCCTATCCTCAGTGCAGTGGGCAGCTGGGAGGAAGTGCTCTATTCTCCATGGACTTTACAGTGTCCCAAAACTTTTTGGAGTTAGTGCTACAGGATGCAAATTTCTATTTGAAAAAGTTAGCCTTTGCTTTCCTGACTGCTTGTGTATATTGGTTCCTAACTTCCCTGAAAAGTTGCATATCGCGGGGGCTATTTGATGCTAATGCAGTACGCCACAGGATGTTTTTGTGCTGGCCAAGGGCAGTCAAGTCTGAGGAGAACCAGGGGCTATATCTGTTCTTAGTTCTGTATTTTTTGAATGGGGCATGTTTATTTAAGATTGAGAGGAAATTACTTTAAAGAACAACCAGGCATCCTCTACTGACGGAATGAGATCTATATCCATCCAGGATACCTGGGCCAAGTCAATTAGGAAGGCCTGCTCGCTAAATAAAGTGTTTTAGGGAGCGTTTGACAGTGATGAGGGGTGGTCGTTTGACCGCGGACCCGTTACGGACGCAGGCAATAAGGCAGTGATCGCTGAGATCCTGGTTGAAGACAGAGGAGGTGTATTTAGAGGGTAAGTTAGTCAGGATGATATCTATGAGGGTACCCATGTTTATGGATTCAGGGTTGTACCTGGTAGGTTTGTTGATAATTTGTGTGAGATTGAGGGCATCTAGTTTGGATTGTAGGATGGCCGGGGTGTTAAGCATATCCCAATTTAGGTCACCAAGCAGTACGAACTCTGAGGATAAATGGGGGGCAATCAATTCACATATGGTGTCCAGGGCACAGCTGGGGGCTGAGGGGGGTCTGTAGCAAGCGGCAACAGTGAGAGACTTATTTCTGGAAAGGTGGATTTTTAGAAGTAGAAGCTCAAACTATTTGGGCACAGACCTGGATAGTATGATAGAGCTCTGTACTCAATGTACTCAGAGGAGGACAGAAACTAGCTGTCCTCTGGCTACACCATGGTTCTACCCCAGGTAGTGCTGCTGTGGCTACTGTAGACCTTCATTGCATTTTTAAATTTATCTTAATCAATTATTTGGTGACGTGAATATTTTTAGTTTTTTAATGTTTCACTATTTTAACTTTTATGAAATTCACTGATGAGGATGGTCCTCCCCTTCCTCCTCTGAGGAGCCTCCACTGGTATAGATGTATGCCATAGGAGGACCCCATCCACGGACCCCCCTCCTCCCCCATCTCCCGCGCTGGAGACCCCATCCCACCCCTCAGCAGGAAGACCCCAGGAAGAACCCCCCCCCCCCCCCCAACCCTGCTGAAAAAATCATAGGGGAGACACTGTTGGGAGTAAATGGGCATTTCTCTCTCACTCACTCTATCACCAAGATGGTATTCATTAGGCAACAAATGGAAGAAAACTGACTGAAGCAGGGAGGGACTATGTGGACTTGTGTGTCCACATGTGTCCAATATAAACAGATTGTTTTCGCTTTCCGTTAAGAAACGTTTTAAAACAGTGTGCCTTAATAAATAATCCAACCCAGCACTCCCCTCTCCACCACTGGCAAGTCAGGCCATAAGCAATGTTGTAGCTGAGCCTCTCAGTAACATGTTAAAGGGATTATTCAATTTGCCGTAAGACATCACAGACTGGCAACGGGCCACGGGTTCTGCTCTGTTAATAACCACCTGGTTACATAAGGAAGACCAGGCTATAATCTCAGGATATCCTTGGGTCACCAGCCAAATTAGTATGATATGTTACGTTTGGTTACATAAGACAGAAGGTTACTTAAGGCAAAAACGAGAAAAAAAAAATCATTAATTAATTGAAACATATATATATATATATATGTAGTGGGGGAAAAAAGTATTTGATACACTGCCGATTTTGCAGGTTTTCCTACTTACAAAGCATGTAGAGGTCTGTAATTTTTATCATAGGTACACTTCAACTGTGAGAGACGGAATCTAAAACAAAAATCCAGAAAATCACATTGTATGATTTTTAAGTAATTAATTTGCATTTTATTGCATGACATAAGTATTTGATACATCAGAAAAGCAGAACTTAATATTTGGTACAGAAACCTTTGTCTGCAATTACAGAGATCATACGTTTCCTGTAGGTCTTGACCAGGTTTGCACACACTGCAGCAGGGATTTTGGCCCACTCCTCCATACAGGCCTTCTCCAGATCCTTCAGGTTTCGGGGCTGTCGCTGGGCAATACGGACTTTCAGCTCCCTCCAAAGATTTTCTATTGGGTTCAGGTCTGGAGACTGGCTAGGCCACTCCAGGACCTGGAGATGCTTCTTACGGAGCCACCCCTTAGTTGCCCTGGCTGTGTGTTTCGGGTCGTTGTCATGCTGGAAGACCCAGCCATGACCCATCTTCAATGCTCTTACTGAGGGAAGGAGGTTGTTGGCCAAGATCTCGCGATACATGGCCCCATACATCCTCCCCTCAATACGGTGCAGTCGTCCTGTCCCCTTTGCAGAAAAGCATCCCCAAAGAATGATGTTTCCACCTCCATGCTTCACGGTTGGGATGGTGTTCTTGGGGTTGTACTCATCCTTCTTCTTCCTCCAAACACGGCGAGTGGAGTTTAGACCAAAAAGCTATATTTTTGTCTCATCAGACCACATTACCTTCTCCCATTCCTCCTCTGGATCATCCAGATGGTCATTGGCAAACTTCAGACAGGCCTGGACATGTGCTGGCTTGAGCAGGGGGACCTTGCGTGCTCTGCAGGATTTTAATCCATGACGGCGTAGTGTGTTACTAATGGTTTTCTTTGAGACTGTGGTCCCAGCTCTCTTCAGGTCATTGACCAGGTCCTGCCGCGTAGTTCTGGGCTGATCCCTCACCTTCCTCATGATTATTGATGCCCCACGAGGTGAGATCTTGCATGGAGCCCCAGACCGAGGGTGATTGACCATCATCTTGAACTTCTTCCATTTTCTAATAATTGTACCAACAGTTGTTGCCTTCTCACCAAGCTGCTTGCCTATTGTCCTGTAGCCCATCCCAGCCTTGTGGAGGTCTACAATTTTATCCCTTATGTCCTTACACAGCTCTCTGGTCTTGGCCATTGTGGAGAGGTTGGAGTCTGTTTGATTGAGTGTGTGGACAGGTGTCTTTTATACAGGTAAGGAGTTCAAACAGGTGCAGTTAATACAGGTAATGAGTGGCGAACAGGAGGGCTTCTTAAAGAAAAACTAACAGGTCTGTGAGAGCCGGAATTCTTACTGGTTGGTAGGTGATCAAATACTTATGTCATGCAATAAAATGCAAATTAATTACTTAAAAATCATACAATGTGATTTTCTGGATTTTTGTTTTAGATTCCGTCTCTCACAGTTGAAGTGTACCTATGATAAAAATTACAGACCTCTACATGCTTTGTAAGTAGGAAAACCTACAAAATCGGCAGTGTATCAAATACTTGTTCTCCCCACTGTATATATGTACAGTGGGGGAAAAAAGTATTTAGTCAGCCACCAATTGTGCAAGTTCTCCCACTTAAAAAGATGAGAGAGGCCTGTTATTTTCATCATAGGTACACGTCAACTATGACAGACAAATTGAGAATTTTTTTTCAAGAAAATCACATTGTAGGATTTTTAATGAATTTATTTGCAAATTATGGTGGAAAATAAGTATTTGGTCACCTACAAACAAGCAAGATTTCTGGCTCTCACAGACCTGTAACTTCTTCTTTAAGAGGCTCCTCTGTCCTCCACTCGTTACCTGTATTAATGGCACCTGTTTGAACTTGTTATCAGTATAAAAGACACCTGTCCACAACCTCAAACAGTCACACTCCAAACTCCACTATGGCCAAGACCAAAGAGCTGTCAAAGGACACCAGAAACAAAATTGTAGACCTGCATCAGGCTGGGAAGACTGAATCTGCAATAGGTAAGCAGCTTGGTTTGAAGAAATCAACTGTGGGAGCAATTATTAGGAAATGGAAGACATACAAGACCACTGATAATCTCCCTCGATCTGGGGCTCCACGCAAGATCTCACCCCGTGGGGTCAAAATGATCACAAGAACGGTGAGCAAAAATCCCAGAACCACACAGGGGGACCTAGTGAATGACCTGCAGAGAGCTGGGACCAAAGTAACAAAGCCTACCATCAGTAACACACTACGCCGCCAAGGACTCAAATCCTGCAGTGCCAGACGTGTCCCCCTGCTTAAGCCAGTACATGTCCAGGCCTGTCTGAAGTTTGCTCGAGTGCATTTGAATGATCCAGAAGTGGATTGGGAGAATGTCAGATGAAACCAAAATAGACTCAACTCGTCGTGTTTGGAGGACAAAGAATGCTGAGTTGCATCCAAAGAACACCATACCTACTGTGAAGCATGGGGGTGGAAACATCATGCTTTGGGGCTGTTTTTGTGCAAAGGGACCAGGACGACTGATCCGTGTAAAGGAAAGAATGAATGGGGCCATGTATCGTGAGATTTTGAGTGAAAACCTCCTTCCATCAGCAAGGGCATTGAAGATGAAACGTGGCTGGGTCTTTCAGCATGACAATGATCCCAAACACACCGCCCGGGCAACGAAGGAGTGGCTTCGTAAGAAGCATTTCAAGGTCCTGGAGTGGCCTAGCCAGTCTCCAGATCTCAACCCCATAGAAAATCTTTGGAGGGAGTTGAAAGTCTGTGTTGCCCAGCGACAGCCCCAAAACATCACTGCTCTAGAGGAGATCTGCATGGAGGAATGGGCCAAAATACCAGCAACAGTGTGTGAAAACCTTGTGAAGACTTACAGAAAATGTTTGACCTGTGTCATTGCCAACAAAGGGTATATAACAAAGTATTGAGAAACATGTCCCCCCCACATTCTGAAATTGTATTTCTGTCCCCCCCCTAGCCTCTAGTTATCTGTCAGATAGCGATATGATAGTGGCTATTATTACTATCTAACTGTCATGAATGTCTGTGGAATGCGGTAGGCCAGAGTCAAGCGCAGGACACAGAATGAAATCTACTTTACTGTATAGTAAAGAAACAAGCAAAACCTCCAACACAGGGAGGAGCAACCCGCTCACAAACGACACTCGTAACAAGTAACAAACAGTGGGAGCGAACAGGTTAAATAGGGAAGGACATAATGGAAACAGGTGTGCAACACTAGACAACAACCAGATGAACATAGAAACATAGAACATAGATCGGCAGCAGCTAGTACTCCGGTGACGACGAACGCCGAAGCCTGTCCGAGCCAGAAGGAAGGGCAGTCTCGGCAGAATCTGTGACACTAACAGCAGTTGTTTGTATGGAAATGTTTTGTAGAATTTGTTTTGTTCCGTTTTAGAAGTAAATTAACTTGGCAAGCTTTCTCCAGTTGATGTACCGTTAGAGACAGAGCTGGCCAAAAGTTGGCTTACATTAGCTATTATTTTTGCCTCAATCCAACTAGACCTGAATCAAACGATGAAACCGTTGGCAAATTATTGAAGATTGATATTCTGACATTTTTTCAGTGCAATGTGAGTTGTATTAGTCAGTATGGCAATGTAACTTTATTGATCTGTCAGTTTCCCTAGCTAATTCCCTACTTTTCACACTGACACAGTCAGTAATAAACAGCTCTTGCATTGTATTACTGGGCTATATCAGCCAATATGCTAGATGTAGTTTGAAGAGAGCAGAGTTGGAGAGACTTGCACTTTCTCTTGAGCAATTTTTATAGCCTACCTTTTAGGAATGGGAAGATTCCCAGCAGGGTCAGACAGCCAGGGAAGACCAGTTTACGGAGCTCAGGTGAATGTTGCAGTATATTCAGTGGATGATACAAAGTTCCATCTTGAATTGATGGGTAGACCTACAGTAGCTACATGATAGCAGCTTAAACTTAAAGCTACAGTCTGGGGTCTGGGAATAATGGTAATTTCAATTATTGAACCATTGATTATATTCTTGGATAATATTATGTATAAATGTACACCAAGGTAATTATTTGTCATGCCTCATTTTAGGAGGATCAGATGGTGACAGGGGTCTCAGCAGAGTCAGGCAGCCAGGGAAGACCAGTCTGTGACAGAGGTGAGGTGAATTTTTGCAGATCACAACACTTTATTCTCTCTGTGCAGCAAACACTGGATAAGCCAGATGCTATTTTAAGGCAGTCTGACAAACCTCCGAAGTTGATTTCCAAACTGTATCAGGGGTTGATAGAGGCTTTTCCAGATGACACAAAACCTGGGAGACGCTATTGATGATGATGAATGGATACAGATATGTTTGAATGCCCAGTCATGTTCATATAATCTAAGACATAAATTACTGCAGTTTAAGACCATCCATGGAACGTACTATATGCCACTGAAACTGAATATCATGCACTCAGAAATTGTATTATTCTGCTGGAGGTGTAAAGCACAAAATGGGACATATTTGCATACAGTGCCTTGCAAAAGTATTCATCCCCCTTGGCGTTTTTCCTATTTTGTTGCATTACAACCTTTAATTTAAATGGATTTTTATTTGGATTTCATGTAATGGACATACACAAAATAGTCCAAATTGGTGAAGTGAAATGAAAAAAATAACTTGTTTTTCAACAATTCAAAAAAATAAATAACGGAAAAGTGGTGCATGCATATGTGTTCACCCCCTTTGCTATGAAGCCCCTAAATAAGATTTGGTGCAACCAACTACCTTCAGCAGTCACATAATTAGTTAAATAAAGTCCACCTGTGTGCAATCTAAGTGTCACATGATCTGTCACATGATCTCAGTATAAATACACCTGTTCTGAAAGGCCCCAGAGTCTGCAACACCACTAAGCAAGGGGCACAGATCAGAAGTACAGATCAGGGTTGGGTTATAAAAAAATATCAGAAACTTTGAACATCCCACGGAGCACCATTAAATCCATTATTAAAAAATTGAAAGAATATGGCACCACAACAAACCTGCCAAAAGTGGGCCGTCCACCAAAACTCACGGACCAGGCAAGGAGGGCATTAATCAGAGAGGCAACAAAGAGACCAGTATCTGTCCATTGGACCACTTTAAGCCGTAAACTCCACAGAGCTGGGCTTTACGGAAGAGTGGCCAGAAAAAAGCCATTGCTTAAAGAAAAAAATAAGCAAACACGTTTGGTGTTTGCCAAAAGGCATGTGGGAGACTCCCCAAACATATGTGAGAAGGTACTCTGGTCAGATGAGAATAAAATCGCTATGTCTGGCGCAAACCCAACACCTCTCATCACCCCGAGAACATCATCCCCACAGTGAAGCATGGTGGTGGCAGCATCATGCTGTGGGGATGTTTTTCAATTCTTGAGGGAAACCTGTTTCAGTCTTCCAGAGATTTGAGACTGGGACGGAGGTTCACCTTCCAGCAGGACAATGACCCTCAGCATACTGCTAAAGCAACACTCGAGTGGTTTAAGGGGAAACATTTAAATGTCTTGGAATGGCCTAGTCAAAGCCCAGACCTCAATCCAATTGAGAATCTGTGGTTTGACTTAAAGATTGCTGTACACCAGCGGAACCCATCCAACTTGAAGGAGCTGGAGAAGTTTTGCCTTGAAGAATGGTCAAAAATCCCAGTGGCTAGATGTGCCAAGCTTATAGAGACATACCCCAAGAGACTTGCAGCTGTAATTGCTGCAAAAGGTGGCTCTACAAAGTATTGACTTTGGGTGGGGGGGGGGGGGGGGGGGGGGTGAATAGTTATGCACGCTCAAGTTTTCAGTTTTGTATTCTTATTTCTTGTTTGTTTCACAATAAAATAAATGTTGCATCTTCAAAGTGGTAGGCATGTTGTGTAAATCAAATGATACAAACCCCCCAAAAAACAATTTTAATTCCAGGTTGTAAGGCAACAAAATAGGAAAAATGAATACTTTTGCAAGCCACTGTATATATTTACAACAAAATATATGGGGGATTGGAAATGATGCAGACAATTACCTTGTTGGAAGCCACAATCTATCTATCTATTTTTTAAATTAAATTATCAGCCTTGGCATGTTGTGCTGGAGACAATCACCTACGACTCAGTTGAACGGGAGATCTTGGCATGCAAGTCCGACTTTGTTTGATTAGGTTGTTTCAGGTAGCGGACAACGTGCCCACTTTGGATAACATGGCCAGTTGCTTTCGTCCTATCACTTTTGAGACGATTCCTTTTCTGTCTCAGCTGTGACTTTCAACACAGTTTATTTTGCATTATTTGCTAGAAAACGCATTCGCCTCGGAAATGAGCAATGGCTGAGATTAGCGGCGTGAAGGACGTTTTTCTTCGTTGGGTCCATTTCATGACATTTTCTTCATTAGCCACAAGATGGCCCCAAATATCTGAGTATTTCCTCAAGATCAAAGTAGTTTGCATCATCTGCGGTGAGACCTGTATCAAAGTGTTACAGCATTATTAAAGGCTGACTGTAATTATTAAACAACTTAGTGGGCAGTAATATCATACATCATACATTATAATATGCGTTCCACTTTCGCCTCCTAGAAACAGAAAAGCTCAATATATTCCCCTACGTCTACTTAATTGGACTAGAATTACATTCATTCAATGCAAATATCTGTTTTGGGTGACTTGAGGCCATATTGAAATAATATTTGGAATGTCCTAAAAAGAATAATGGCCATTATGTTGCAAATATATTAGGGTAGGGAACAGGGGTCAGTGATCCAGACTCCTGGCAGTCATGGGCTTGGTCACCCTGCATCAGAGCAGGAAAAAGAAGCTTGTGATTACTGTGAAAACCCCCTAGTGATTACTGTGAAAAAATAAATAAATAAATACTGAGAGAGCGGGAGAGAGCGACAGAGAGAGAGAGGGAGAGAGAGTAATGAGACCTGTGTGGCAGAGTGACGAGACAGGACATGGCATCTCCAGTGACATTCGGAACTTCACGTAGGCTTGCCAGGCGTGCCCACTGACACCCAGCAACTGACACACATTAATATGTGCACGAACACACAAACATAAACATTTGTGCACACGTGCGCGCACACACACACACAACGCACACATACAGATACACACACACACGACAGAATGAATACTCACACAGTTATCTGACCCCATCTGTTTGGGTTTAGAGTGAACCAGTCACAGCAAGCCATCTAATCTGCATCCCTCATCGGCTCCAGGGAGCAACGGGCAGCCAGGGCCACGAATAGAGCCTGTGCTGGCTACGGACCTGGGCGGACCTGAAGGGGGTAGTACCAGAATGATAAAACTCCAAATAATCCTATACATAATCCTCATAATTATCCTGACTAAATAACAGCCATTTGGAGTTCGATTAAATTCTAATACATAGAGACATAATATAAGCCTTATAGAGCCCCACAGTGGAGGTGTCATAACCCCCATAAAACCTAGCGGTCAAACAGGGAAATGGTTCCAATCGTTTTTCCACCATTCATTTTTCCCATAGGGGATTTTAGAAACACTTAAAATAAGGGCTGTGTTTCGTTTAGGCTTACCCTGGCGTGACGTAAAAAAAAAAAAAAAGTCACCTTGTCCTAGAGAGGTTGACACGGTTATCAAAACGTCACGCCAGGGTAAGCCTACACAAAACACAGCCCTTATTTTAAGTGTTTCTAAAATCCCCTATGGGAAACATTAATTGTGGAAAAATGATTGAACCGTTTCCCTGTTTGACCGCTAGGTTTTATGGGGGTATTATGACTCATACCATGGTACTCTATTATAAGGCATTATAAAGGCTCATACAGTGAGGGAAAAAAGTATTTGATCCCCTGCTGATTTTGTACGTTTGCCCACTGACAAAGACATGATCAGTCTATAATTTTAATGGTAGGTTTATTTGAACAGTGAGAGACAGAATAACAACAAAAAAATCCAGAAAAACGCATGTCAAAAATGTTATTACTTGGTGGCAAAACCCTTGTTGGCAATCACAGAGGTCAGACGTTTCTTGTAGTTGGCCACCAGGTTTGCACACATCTCAGGAAGGATTTTGTCCCACTCCTCTTTGCAGATCTTCTCCAAGTCATTAAGGTTTTGAGGCTGATGTTTGGCAACTTGAACCTTCAGCTCCCTCCACAGATTTTCTATGGGATTAAGGTCTGGAGACTGGCTACGCCACTACAGGACCTTAATGTGCTTCATCTTGAACCACTCCTTTGTTGCCTTGGCCGTGTGTTTTGGGTCATTGTCATGGTACTCTATTATAAGGCATTATAAAGGCTACACAAAACACAGCCCTTATTTTAAGTGTTTCTAAAATCCCCTATGGGAAACATTAATTGTGGAAAAATGATTGAACCGTTTCCCTGTTTGACCGCTAGGTTTTATGGGGGTATTATGACTCATACCATGGTACTCTATTATAAGGCATTATAAAGGCTCATACAGTGAGGGAAAAAAGTATTTGATCCCCTGCTGATTTTGTACGTTTGCCCACTGACAAAGACATGATCAGTCTATAATTTTAATAGTAGGTTTATTTGAACAGTGAGAGACAGAATAACAACAAAAAAATCCAGAAAAACGCATGTCAAAAATGTTATAAATTGATTTACATTTTAATGAGGGAAATAAGTATTTGACCCCTCTGCAAAACATGACTTAGTACTTGGTGGCAAAACCCTTGTTGGCAATCACAGAGGTCAGACGTTTCTTGTAGTTGGCCACCAGGTTTGCACACATCTCAGGAAGGATTTTGTCCCACTCCTCTTTGCAGATCTTCTCCAAGTCATTAAGGTTTTGAGGCTGATGTTTGGCAACTTGAACCTTCAGCTCCCTCCACAGATTTTCTATGGGATTAAGGTCTGGAGACTGGCTACGCCACTACAGGACCTTAATGTGCTTCATCTTGAACCACTCCTTTGTTGCCTTGGCCGTGTGTTTTGGGTCATTGTCATGCTGGAATACTCATCCACGACCCATTTTCAATGCCCTGGCTGAGGGAAGGAGGTTCTCTCCCAAGATTTGACGGTACATGGCCCCGTCCATCGTCCCTTTGATACGGTGAAGTTGTCCTGTCCCCTTAGCAGAAAAACACCCCCAAAGCATAATGTTTCCACCTCCATGTTTGACGGTGGGGATGGTGTTCTTGGGGTCATAGGCAGCATTCCTCCTCCTCCAAACACGGTGAGTTGAGTTGATGCCAAAGAGCTCGATTTTGGTCTCCTCTGACCACAACACTTTCACCCAGTTCTCCTCTGAATCATTCAGATGTTAATTGGCAAACTTCAGATGGCCCTGTATATGTGCTTTTTTGAGCAGGGGGACCTTGCGGGCGCTACAGGATTTCAGTCCTTCACGGCGTAGTGTGTTACCAATTGTTTTCTTGGTGACTATGGTCCCAGCTGCCTTGAGATCATTGACAAGATCCTCCCGTGTAGTTCTGGGCTGATTCCTCACTGTTCTCATGATCATTGCAACTCCACGAGGTGAGATCTTGCATGGAGCCCCAGGCCGAGGGAGATTGACAGTTATTTTGTGTTTCTTCCATTTGCGAATAATCGCACCAACTGTTGTCACCTTCTCACCAAGCTGCTTGGCGATGGTCTTGTAGCCCATCCAGCCTTGTGTAGGTCTACAATCTTGTCCCTGACATCCTTGGAGCGCTCTTTGGTCTTGGCCATGGTGGAGAGTTTGGAATCTGATTGATTGATTGCTTCTGTGGACAGGTGTCTTTTATACAGGTAACAAACTGAGATTAGGAGCACACTCTTAAAGGGAGTGCTCCTAATCTCAGCTCGTTACCTGTATAAAAGACACCTGGGAGCCAGAAATCTTTCTGATTGAGAGGGGGTCAAATACTTATTTCCCTCATTAAAATGCAAATCAATTTATAAAATTTTTGACATGCATTTTTCTGGATTTTTTTGTTGTTATTCTGTCTCACACTGTTCAAATAAACCTACCATTAAAATTATAGACTAATTATTTCTTTGTCAGTGGGCAAATGTACAAAATCAGCAGGGGATCAAATACTTTTTTCCCTCACTGTACATGCTTATAACATGTTGTGAATCTGTTGTATGACCAAAAACAATGAAGTAGCTCCATATTCAATAGTTTACTGTGAAAACAATGTAGAAGACAATATTTCATCATAATATTTTATATATCATATTTTTTTGGGGGAGCATGTTATGTCGATGGCATCAGAAGTTTATACTAAAGCTGAAACTCTGGTTGGACAGTGAGAAAGTTTACTTTTACCCTAGTGACGGTGCTAGGCTAGGCTAGCCATGCAAAAATGTACATGTTTTCAAGCCCTCATATACACACAGGCTGTATATGTCCTGCACACACAGAGTACATTTTTGTCATTTAACAGACGCTCTTATCCAGAGCAACTTACATGAGCAATTAGGGTTAAGTGCGTTGCTCAAGGGCACATCGACAGATTTTTCACCTAGTCGGCGATTAGAACCAGTGACCTTTCGGTTACCGGCACAACGCTCTTAACCACTAAGCTACCTACCTCTCTCTCTTTCTCATCTGAAACAAGGACAAGCATTAATCTGCTAGTGATAGCCAAAAACGTCATAGTGTCATAAAAAAATTATACGATTTACAGGTCTGGCTAGCTGCTAAGCCAAGGCAATATTTCATAACATATTTCAGATAAATTGAGTCGGCAGAAATCACAATTCCAAGTCTAATTTAACCATGAATGCATGATAGGTATACGTGCTATAAAAACTATACTTTCACTTAAAACCTAGCCAGTATTTACTGAGTATACGTTTGTAAGCAAACTCTGTGTTCTCCGAGTCTGCCCATGGTTTATAAGGACAAAGAACAGGCCTTCAGCCTCGTATGTCACAAATCATCTCCATTCTCCGTGTGTGTGTGTACGTGTGTGTTTGTGTGTGTACATATGCTTAAACCCAGAGGTGATGTTCATTGTCACGTCCTCGTTGACCGAGAACGACAGTGTGTGTGTGTGTGTGCGTGCGTGCGTGCGTGTGTCTATTGCTCCATCGCCATAGGGATGTTCTCTTCTACATCCAGACTCTCCGTCGATTGAGGACAGGAAGCCCATAAGAAACTACAAATGTCAAAGTGGTGCCATAACCTAAAATAATGAGTGTACTGAAACGACACAGTCAACTATTACATAGCACACTTCCAGTGCAGGCAGATAGCCTATTAGATACATCTAGCCTGGCTTTGAGCCATTGATGGATGGATAGACTGTTTAGATTTATTCTAGTGTCAAAATGTACTATAAAGTGTAAATAGGATAATTGTGGTCATAAAGTCAGTCTCTTCCAAAACTGAGTGAGACACACCGGGTAAATTAAGGTTGGGTTTTGATTTGAGGATGTCAATTTGCCAACCAACATGGGGTGAACAGCTGCGGTGATTGCTCTCTATCCAATAACATAGACAGTGAGACAGACCCGCCCAGCAGCTACGACTTTGTTTACAAAAGACAACACGTTGTGCATTTTTTTACTTGAGAAATACTGCACCAAACACCTTAGTTAGATGTAAAATTGCGCAACTAAAACATCCTCTGCAAAAACGTCAAAATTAATTACATATTTCTTGAGTTTAATAACTTTGATTCATTCTGGGGATTTTGAGAAAGTGAAATAGGCTTCCTCGTCTACAATGTCTCATGAGGGACAAACATCATTAACCAAACGCGGAATCGGTCAGGAAACACACCTCCTTGTGGCTCTTTAACACCTCACAAAGCAAGCAACTGTCTTGATGATGCATAGGTTGTGGATTCTGTTCGACACAAGTCTTTACCCACTGAGCACACACTGGTTGAATCAACGTTGTTTCCACGTCATTTCAATTAAAAAACGTGGAATAGACTTTGAATTGACGTCTGTGCACAGTGGGTAGTGTCACACTCCTGATGGAAACACAACACTAGAGCTGACATTAACATAAAACACTGGCGACACACTGGTGTGGGGTAAGTCTTACTGCCTGACTACAGCAGACTTGAGCCTCTCCTGTCAAGCTAACTCTAAACTAACATCTCAACTGGCAAGGCGAGCTCCAGGAAGACATTTATTTTCATATGTGGAACCAGAGAGAGCACAGTTTGTTTTGCTGGAAGTGGTTCTCTTCCCCAAATCCCCACCCCTTTGGCCCGAGCCCTGAGGCCCCTTGCCTGGGTAGCGAGGACTGCCTTCGCAGGCCCCTCCACCACCACATGCTCCTACCCCTGGTGCTGGGCTGGCTGCTGGGTTTGGGAAGTTGAGCGGCTCATCCCCAGCCCATTGACGTCAGTCACCCACACACCACAAGACCTCTGTCGGGAGTTTCAAAACAAACTTCGCTGTCAAGGCAACATGGAAAAAGCTGGCCCTGTGTGACCGTGTGTACAGTAAACAGTCGAGTTTCTCTGAATTGGCAGGAAAGAGGAAAAGGGTCTGAATTTCCTCTAGTGTCTCAAGATACAGCTAATACATCCTGCTGAGATAGGGACAACACAGATTAGACTGAATAGAGATTAGAGATTTAAAGGCCTACTACAGTAACTTTAATAGTGTGTATTGATATCACAATTGTAGCAGGAACAGATGAGTTGGTACCATGACTACAGTACATATGATTAGATGAGTTGGGACCATGACTACAGTACATATGAATAGATGAGTTGGTACCATGACTACAGTACATTGGAATAGATGAGTTGGTACCACGACTACAGTACATAGGAATAGATGAGTTGGGACCATGACTACAGTACATATGATTAGATGAGTTGGTACCATGACTACAGTACATAGGAATAGATTAGTTGGTACCATGACTACAGTACATATGAATAGATAAGTTGGGACCATGACTACAGTACATAGGAATAGATGAGTTGGTACCATGACTACAGTACATATGAATAGATGAGTTGGTACCATGACTACAGTACATAGGAATAGATGAGTTGGTACCACGACTACAGTACATAGGAATAGATGAGTTGGTACCATGACTACAGTACATAGGAATAGATGAGTTAGTACCACGACTACAGTACATATGATTAGATGAGTTGGTACCATGACTACAGTACATAGGAATAGATGAGTTGGTACCACAACTACAGTACATATGAATAGATGAGTTGGTACCATGACTACAGTACATATGAATAGATTAGTTGGTACCACGACTACAGTACATAGGAATAGATGAGTTGGTACCATGACTACAGTACATAGGAATAGATGAGTTGGGACCATGACTACAGTACATATGAATAGATGAGTTGGTACCATGACTACAGTACATATGAATAGATGAGTTGGTACCATGACTACAGTACATAGGAATAGATGAGTTGGTACCACGACTACAGTACATAGGAATAGATGAGTTGGTACCATGACTACAGTACATAGGAATAGATGAGTTGGGACCATGACTACAGTACATATGAATAGATGAGTTGGTACCATGACTACAGTACATAGGAATAGATGAGTTGGTACCACGACTACAGTACATAGGAATAGATGAGTTGGTACCATGACTACAGTACATAGGAATAGATGAGTTGGTACCATGACTACAGTACATATGATTAGATGAGTTGGTACCATGACTACAGTACATATGATTAGATGAGTTGGTACCATGACTACAGTACATATGAATAGATGAGTTGGGACCATGACTACAGTACATAGGAATAGATGAGTTGGGACCATGACTACAGTACATATGATTAGATGAGTTGGTACCATGACTACAGTACATATGAATAGATGAGTTGGGACCATGACTACAGTACATATGCATAGATTAGTTGGTACCATGACTACAGTACATAGGAATAGATGAGTTGGTACCACGACTACAGTACATAGGAATAGATGAGTTGGTACCATGACTACAGTACATATGAATAGATGAGTTGGTACCATGACTACAGTACATATGAATAGATGAGTTGGTACCATGACTACTGTACATAGGAATAGATGAGTTGGTACCATGACTACTGTACATAGGAATAGATTAGTTGGTACCACGACTACAGTACATATGATTAGATTAGTTGGTACCACGACTACAGTACATAGGAATAGATGAGTTGGTACCATGACTACAGTACATAGGAATAGATGAGTTGGGACCATGACTACAGTACATATGAATAGATGAGTTGGTACCATGACTACAGTACATAGGAATAGATGAGTTGGGACCATGACTACAGTACATATTAATAGATGAGTTGGTACCATGACTACAGTACATAGGAATAGATGAGTTGGGACCATGACTACAGTACATATGAATAGATGAGTTGGTACCATGACTACAGTACATAGGAATAGATTAGTTGGTACCACGACTACAGTACATAGGAATAGATGAGTTGGTACCATGACTACAGTACATAGGAATAGATGAGTTGGGACCATGACTACAGTACATATGAATAGATGAGTTGGTACCATGACTACAGTACATATGAATAGATGAGTTGGTACCATGACTACAGTACATAGGAATAGATGAGTTGGTACCACGACTACAGTACATAGGAATAGATGAGTTGGTACCATGACTACAGTACATAGGAATAGATGAGTTGGGACCATGACTACAGTACATATGAATAGATGAGTTGGTACCATGACTACAGTACATAGGAATAGATGAGTTGGTACCACGACTACAGTACATAGGAATAGATGAGTTGGTACCATGACTACAGTACATAGGAATAGATGAGTTGGTACCATGACTACAGTACATATGATTAGATGAGTTGGTACCATGACTACAGTACATATGATTAGATGAGTTGGTACCATGACTACAGTACATATGAATAGATGAGTTGGGACCATGACTACAGTACATAGGAATAGATGAGTTGGGACCATGACTACAGTACATATGATTAGATGAGTTGGTACCATGACTACAGTACATATGAATAGATGAGTTGGGACCATGACTACAGTACATATGCATAGATGAGTTGGTACCATGACTACAGTACATAGGAATAGATGAGTTGGTACCACGACTACAGTACATAGGAATAGATGAGTTGGTACCATGACTACAGTACATATGAATAGATGAGTTGGTACCATGACTACAGTACATATGAATAGATGAGTTGGTACCATGACTACAGTACATTGGAATAGATGAGTTGGTACCACGACTACAGTACATAGGAATAGATGAGTTGGTACCACGACTACAGTACATAGGAATAGATGAGTTGGTACCATGACTACAGTACATATGAATAGATGAGTTGGTACCATGACTACAGTACATATGAATAGATGAGTTGGTACCATGACTACTGTACATAGGAATAGATGAGTTGGTACCATGACTACTGTACATAGGAATAGATGAGTTGGTACGATGAAAACAGTACATAGGAATAGTTATTGTAGAAAAGAGTGTGACAGGCATCAAATGAATCAAATCAAATCAAATTACTGAATAACTGTTTAACTATTAGTATTATTAAGTAGAAGAAAAAGCAGAAGAGACTCACTAGAAAAATATAAATAAATCTTAATGTGACCTAAATAAATAACAAGGCAATAACTTACAGGAACAGTAGAGGAAGTTGTCCTACTACAGTATCTATCATAGTGACAGCATCTACAGTACATGACAATGAATAATGATGGTTTCTCTGGAAAGACACCCTAACCTGTAGGGAACGGCTCAGCCCTCACGTTAACAACCATGTATACCTGATCCCATCTCTACCTCACTGGGCTGTGATACTGTGTCTGTTGGCAATGTGAGAGGTTAGCGCCCACAGGGTCTATCACACAGCATCGCTATTTTACATTTACATTTTAGTCATTTAGCAGACGCTCTTATCCAGAGCAACTTACAGTTAGTGAGTGTATACATTTTAATTTTTCATACTGGCCCCCCGTGGGAATCGAACCCACAACCCTGGCGTTGCAAACACCATGCTCTACCAACTGAGCTACATCCCTGCCGGCCATTCCCTCCCCTACCCTGGGCCAATTGTGCGCCGCCCCATGGGTCTCCCGGTCGCGGCCGGCTACGACAGAGCCTGGATTTGAACCAGGATCTCTAGTGGCACAGCTAGCACTGCGATGCAGTGCCTTAGACCACTGCGCCACTCGGGAGATATCTCTGCATGTCCTGTTTACATTCTATCCTGCGTCCAGCAGCAGTCTGTTACAGCAAAGTCAACAACATCCCAGTGGAGAGAATCCTTGTCCCAACATTTTTAACATAAATCCTTCCTTCTTTGCTAGTTTCCTTGAGGTAATCATGCTATTGGCGAGGTGTAGTGCAACCACCAATACTCTGCTCCTGCCATTGGGCCGCCCATTTCAGACACTGCCCAAGGTCGTGCAACAACTGGTGGAGCTCGTCGTTTGCTGCCACCCAATGATCACCGGTCTAGATCCCACCGCTGCCACCAAATGATTGCATAGTAGGTGAAAGGAAGGTTTCTATTGGCCTGTTGTTTTTACCCATCAAGCCATGTCAGATCAGTGATTACGTCAAGGATGGGAGGAAGGAAGGATGCATTGTGATAGTATTGGAGGGCAGCCAGTGGCTTTTGAGTAGACTCGAGCAGGCTTTTTCAAACCTCTCCTTGGGGCCCCCCCCCAGACGTTCTATGTATTTATTACCTATCACCAGTGGTGGAAAAATTACACAATTGTCATACTTGTGTAAAAGTAAAGATACCTTGATAGACAATGACTCAAGTAAAAGTGAAAGTCACCCAGTAAAATTGTACTTGAGTAAAAGTCTAAAACTATTTGGTTTTAAATATACTTAAGTATCAAAAGTTAAAGTATGAATAATTTAAAATGTCTTATATTAAGTAAACCAGACAGCACAATGTTCTTGTTTTTTAAATTTAAAGATAGCCAGGGGCACACTCCAACACTCAGACATAATTGACAAACAAAGCATATGTGTTTAGTGAGTCCACCAAATCAGAGGCAGTAGGGATGACCAGGGATGCTCTCTTGATAAGTGTGTGAATTGAACCATTTTCTGTCCTGCTAAGCATTCAAAATGTAACGAGTACTTTTGGGTGTCAGGGAAAATGTATTGAGTAAAAAGTACATTATTTTCTTTAGGAATGTAGTGAAGTAAAAGTTGTCAAAAATATAAATAGTAAAGGACAGATACCCCAAAAAACTACATAAGTAGTACTTTAAAGTATTTTTCCTTAAGTACTTTACACCACTGCCTATCACACCTGATTCAGCTCGTCAACTAATCATCAAGCCCTTGAATAGGTGAATCAGGTGTGCTAGTTCAGGACTACAACAAAATGGTGAAACATCTGGGAGATTAGTTGATGAGGAGAGGTTTGAAAAAGGCTGGACTGTATGTTGTTCCTTCAAAACTAAAGTTGACTGACATCCTATATGACACTACAATTACAGAAAGGTAAGACACAAAACAATACAAATTCATGCTCATTTTAATAATTTCATACAAAATATTTGTTGAACACAATATACAATACCTTACCATACATTGTGTGAGACTTTTGAGAAATACATGGGAAATATAAGTACATCTTAAACAATGTAATATTTCAATAAACATATAAGCTGTACAATGACCTGTCACCGTACATAATATAGGAACAACACAGCCTTCATATGGCTTCAGATAACAACAGGAAAACAATAGAAGCTGAGGAACTACATTTCTGCCAAGCACCTCCCAAGAGATATTGTGCGTTTGACTACTGTAGATGTTGGGATTTCCAGATACTAACAAACCATTTGAATTTCAAATCCTGGAATTGTTTAGTTTGAGAGTATTTCCCCAAAAACAATTTATTGAGAAATTAAAGTTGGTAAATTTCTTAGCAATCAGTTTAACCCTGAGAGCCTTGTCAGCACTGTGAATTGTGAATCTGAAAGGCTTTTTAAGAATGTTGAATGGAAATCTTAAGCATTATATAGTTGAACAAATATTTGACTTGTTTTGACAGGTAATGATGGTAGTGCATATAAATTATACCAAATGTACATTTTATAAATATTATTCTATTTACAGATGAAAGATCATAAATAAAACTGTTTCAGACAGTTGAAGGTTTGACATAGGACTAGGCGCAAGGAAGAGGATATTGAGTGGCTAAGCTTTCACACACACACACACACACACACACACACACACACACACACACACACACACACACACACACACACACACACACACACACACAGAGAGAAACACACACACAGTCAAGGTGGGACATGTTGTCACAGTGATGTTATGCTGATATCCCCACAGCTGAGAGATGTAGCTTCCATTGCAGTACCATTTAGATGTATTGTTGCCAGACTAGCAAATAGGTGCTGAGCTATCCAACTTGTCAAAGTGCTTGACAGAAATTATGGAGAAAACTACAGGGGACATTTTAGATTACATTAATTTAACATTGAATCAACATTTAAAAAGATGCCATTTGTTCTGCCATTTCTGCCAAACCTTGAGAGTTGTCAGCTCAAGGGGGATCTGGCAACCAAAATAATAAACATTAGCTGAAATCAGACATTGTTGAATGGAGGTTTATTTTTTGACTTTGGGATTTCTCTCTCTCTCTGGAAAGAAACCATTCAAATGTTTTCTCTCAAAAAAATCTGAAGAAATTTGATTGAAGTGGTAATCAGGTATGACAGCACTCCTCTCTTAGGCAGGGTTCCATTTCACTGTTAAAGTGCATTTATCAGGACATCTTTGGAGTGTATTGGTTTTGACAGTTTACATGGGAAAAGATCGCGATAATTGCTTTACGGTTAAGCAAATATGTAAAATCAAAAGTAACAGGTTTGCAACTGCTTTGCTGTGAATTTGGAAGTTATTGGTTCTGTGGCATTTG